>NC_087203.1:109917214-109969714 GCF_015104395.2 Macrobrachium nipponense | reverse complement strand
CGGCACTGCAAGAAACAAACCGAACGCGTCTGCAGCATCGGATTTTCAAGGGCTCGAATCATCGAAACAACGCGCACGGGGGAAACTGAAGCCAAACCAGGTCGTCCACTAAATTGAGAAGGAGGACCAAGGCCGTGTGTCGTTATCGGAACACCGTGACTTCCCACAAAAGCAAGCTAAGTACAATTTTTTATTCATTTGGAGTAACTTTGAGTGTTTCCTTTACAGGTAGAATTTCGTTATTCCTGTGGCTGAAGTTACGAGACATTCTTAATCTTACTTTTTTACAGAAATTATCTATATCATTGAGATTTCGCTACTGCGAGTTTTTATCTTTGAGTGTCTGTTTCCAGAAGTTCTACTGAAATATCATAATCATATACTATGTTAATTTTATCATTTTGGGTGATTATTAATCCCTTACGTAACAAATCATATTAAACAGTGAATATGCGTTTTACGCAGTGGACGTCTGATTTATACAGATGCATGGATAGGGTCGTTAAGCACCGTAGTGATTAGAAAACACACAAAAAAACAAGTGGAACACCCGTACAAATCTATATAAATTAGAGGTAACACTATTTCGGGTCATGACAATAAATGCTCCTTTGCAAAGTCCCGATCGCAGTTTTAGCCTTGAGTTTTTTGAGTTATATAAAATATCGAACCTCAATGACTCAACTCAACTTTAAAATATGGCTGGATTGCAAGGAATAACATGTCTGTAAAAAACTTTCATCAGGCTAAATGCGCTGACCAGGATCCCTCACTATTTCAAATTTTAGCAAAGAATGAAGTACAAACAGTTAATATTGCATACAGTAGAGATAACTTGTCTTATTAGTAATCGCTCAGTTCCTAATAGTTAGTCATTCATTGCTTTATACGTAACCAGCAACGTAATGCTAAAAACACACAATATGTTGCCGATGGTAATAAAGAGAAGGATCCTAATTATTACAAAAAGAAATAGAAACAGTAGCCCGTTCAGAATCTAACAAGCAAACCCGGTGACTGTGTCACCTAGTCAAGCGGTCAAGGGTTAGTCAAAAAACTGCCGAAGTTTTTCAAAGCGAAGCAAATTCCCACACAATAAGCGACTCTAGCAGAGTGGGGAAAAGCGATGTTGGTTCATATATACCGATATCTTTTTGAATTAAAAAGGATTTTTCCTATGAAACACACGACCGTATAAAGTAATCAGAGCAGGTTTTCGTTTTTTTTAATACATAAGTTATTATGAGTACTGGTGGATTAAGCCCAACTGTACGCGCCGTAAAAATTAGAATATCTAGTTTTATTTCTTTAGTACACGTATTATCCTGTATTTACGGACTCACTGTCTGTTGTTCGAACTTCCCTAATGAGAAGTCCGGATAAGCGAGCGCTTACAGATACCTCTATAGTTATAAAAAACGTTGATCTGTATGTAGTGTAATTGTAATATCCATCTAGGGTATACCAAATATTATCTTACATCCTGCAAAATAAGGCGTGTTTATCAAAGGAAAATCCTATAAACCTTCAAACTAATTAAAATCCGTTTGAACAAAATGAGACAGTTAATCAAATAATAACTTATATAAAGGAACTATACATTTGTCTCATAAATCGTAACATTGTTCAAATGACCCAACAGAATTCTCCCACAACCGCAGTCGTACTTTGCACGCAAAAATCTCGAGAAGCATGCACCCTCGAATGTCTTAGTGCGTGTAAAAAGGACTTTTGCTGGGAAATGAAATTTTTAATCCTTCCCGACACTCTGAAATATAACGATTTCCGCGAACAAAGCCCTAAAAGTATACATATCGTGGATACAGAAGTTATAAATATCGCATTTTTTATTGTCGCTAATTTTTAATCACGCCCAACCAGTCGTGGATGAATCTCTCTGATAATCTATCTAAAGTAATATCCGTAAAGTCATTCAAGCAGAGGTGATTCAGCAGAAATTTTTTTTATCTTTCACCTGAATACCAGGAAGTTTCTCCACTAGCGAGTGATCTCTGGGAGAATAACGGGATGGCATTGAAAACAAAATACGGTCTAAGGACAAACATAAAGCTATATACGTACCTTCGTGTAGAACCCCCCCCAATGAAATTTCAAAATAGAAATAAATGACGACGTTGAAAAATGTTAGTAATAGGAGTCATTAGGAAATCAAATAGCCCCATATAATTTTTCTCTCAAACGTCATGTCATAAAGGATCGACTTGGCGTATCTGCGTAGATTTCTGTCGCTTAAACAAGGAAACGACTTCCGATAGTTTCCAGTGCGATGTACCGACGACATCTTATCTCTGTTAGGTTAGAATAAATTTTTTTCACCAACTTGGACTTACTTAAATGCTTTTACCAGATACCATTACCTAAGTGATTGTACCTCATACACCGTTTTCACAGCACACCCAGGGGACATTATCAATTTTTACGTATGCCTCCGGCTTACGTTGCGCCCCAATTACAATATAGTGTTTGGAGACTTTTAGGGGATAACCTACATGCCTATATGGATGGTCTTATAATCTTTTCTAATACCTTAGAAGTACATTCACATAAAGTAGAGCTAGTGCTACAGAGACAAAGACAAATAATCTCAGAGTAAAAATATCTAAATGTGAGTTTTTTAAAACCGAACATGTTTATCTAGGTTTTATGTGTCTGGTCAAGGTCTTAAAAGTAGTCCATGGTAAGGTGTCGGCTATTCATAACTTTCGCGGTACTTATTAACGTAAAAGGGGGATACAGCACTTTTTGCGCTGTAGTGGGTATTACAATCGTATGTAAATATGTAACTCTTCAATCATGACAGCTCCTTTAACAGATCTTACGAAGAAGAGCGTAGATTTATTATGGTCTGAAAAGCATCAACAGGCGTTCGATATCTTAAAAGCGGAAAATGCAGCTCACCTAACTTAAAAATCCCTGATTTAAATAAAGAATTTTTTTATTGCAACAGACGCCTCAGACCAAGGGGTAAGAGGGTATTTATGATAAACAGTTCTTCCCTATAGCTTTTTATTCACGTAAACTAAAGCCCTCTGAAAGTAAATATGCAGTAATAGGCAAGGAAGGGCTAGGTATCTTTAACACTAGTACATTTTAAGTTCATAATCTATGGCTATCCTGATAAAGTCTTTACTGAACATGAGTCCTTTACCGAGTTTTTCAAAGGCTTTAATCACAGTCCAAAAGGAACTCGGTGACAATGATCATTCAGGTCTTTGGAGCCAAGATAAGATATCTACCTGGAAAGTCAATTATCATAGCTGACGCATTATCCCGCAATCCCGCACCATACTGCAAAGAACCATTAATTAGACTAAAAGATATAGAAACATCCGTACCTATTGTTAAAACCGTATCTAAACAAGAAAATTCCTTAACCCAAGAGATCGCGAGCATGGAATATCTGGGTCGGAGCACAGAACTGTTACAAACTGAACAAAGCAAGAGTCAACAGACATAACCAAAACAATAAACACTTTGGACGGAAACAGAGTCAGCAGCAATAAACACCAAACAATAAACACTTCGAAACGGAAACAGGGCGGGTCAGTGGCTAAGCAAAAACAATAACGCTTTTGAGCAGAAACCCTAAAGCAAAAGTACATTTAAAGTATGCGTATCAGAATAATGTAATCAAATGTAATATTATATGTAGGTCTGTGACGAGGAAACCCGAAGAACACGCAGATGACTAACGACCAGGTAGTAATAATAATCCTCTTTCATACCAATCGTCATAACTGGTTGCATTCCGTCATCCAGGGTTCCATAGTATGTCACAGAAAGCCAAATCACTATTTACTGCCTACAATGCTTACAGATATAAAAAGCACATAACTAATTGTAACATGTGTCATGAAAAACAAGGGATACACTAAGACACCTGTCGTTTAGGAGCCTATCCTGTGCCAATCAATCCTTGAAAGAATATACCGTAGAATTATTAACAGAATTACGAGTCTGACAGAGGGAATAAACACTTCTTAGTGTTAAAAGTTCCTTGACACGTTATATAGAATTAATAGCACTAAAAACAAACACCGCAATTGAGTGCGTTAGGAATATTATGAGTGCTAAATCAGTAAATATGGAATTCAACACATAATAATCTGTGACTCGGGTGGTGTAAATCAATAATAATCTCCTTAACAGTTGTGTGAATTCCTTTCCATTAAGAAAACCAATAATATATTTGATCACCCAGAGTCAATCGGTTTGGTAGAATAACGGATAATTAAATAGGAAGTGTCAATGTCTTACGAGTTACAACTCGTGATATTGGATCCGACCGGATTATAGCGGTTCTCGCGGTTTTAAATACCTTTATCATTTATATCATGTATCTATAGATGATGCCGCAAGTAGCCTTATACGGTACGCCGCTAGAACACTTTTCCACATATTCAAGCCAACCATTAATTTATCAAAGATATATATAAAAATATAAATAAATAAATAAAAAAATAAAATAAATAAAATAAAGGATGGTACAAGTGAGTCAATATAATACACTCCGTAAGAAGTCGGAAGGGTTACAAATTATAATAAAAAAAGGAATCACGATAAAATCAATAAGCAAAACGTAACCCAAGGTTAATTAAATATCTAAATATATATGCGTAAAGATTCGAACTCTAACTTAACGCTTTAGTATGACAAATAAGCTAAAAGTTCAAACACATATCCAAAAACCTACTGACATATTGTCTGTCCCGGTGATTTATATTCGTAGTCAATGATGTAAATAAATATAAATAAATAAACTAAACTAATAATAAATAAAATAAAATAAAATAAAATAAAAGATTTTAAAGTCAGGAAGTCTAGAAGTGAAAAGTTATCTATGGAATAATCCTATATGATCTTATACAGGGTAATAATATATATAGAATTTGTATGGAAACCTTTTCATATAGTTTGAATAAGGAATATTTTTTTATTTAACAATAATGCCAACATGAAACTAATATATTGTTCAATTTTGGTACTGTTGTTTTTTTTTTTCAGACATTCTTCTCATGCGGGTGGAGAATTAAAACACTAAAATATCATTTGAAAATACTAAAGTCGTATCTCTTACAGCAAGTAACGTAACTCTTAGCTGCTGAGAGCAATCTCCTGCAAGTGACGACGTCATCATTGCCGTATCAGCATTTGTTCCTTTTAACCTCAATAATCTGCTTACAGGCTTCATCTGTGTGTCGTCTCTGCTTGCAAAAGCAGATTGACTGGAGAAAGGAATGCTTAGTTCATGAACTTCACATGTGGTTTCAATAGGTTCACATCTTTTTGACAGGCCACATAACATATTCTTATCCGACTGTGAACTGGGGTAATGCAATTACGCTCAACGGACTTCGCAATCATTTTAAAATTAAATAAAACAAAATAAGGAAATATAATTTCTATCAACCATCCAAAAATAAATTAATTTTTTCTGAAGCCTCCCATCAAGGACATTTATAAGTATCCACGATAATGGATATGGATTATTTACTTGCAACATTAGTTATTTTACAATCCAAGTAAACATTTCATGGGCAAAATGGTCAACATTTTTTCCTTGAAAAAAACCCAAACCCAAGGTTTATTTAGAAATTAGTTACATGAGGGGTTTTTTGGGTTTTTTTCGTTTGCATCTCCCTACCTATTAATAAAGTTTTTAAAAAAAGTTAAACCTCAGAGGATGCGCCCACGAGAAAACTTGAATATTAAACTTTTGTCCCCAATAGGGCCACATAGAATATCATGATTAATATTCTCTTTGACTCTTATGGCTGCCTGGCAATCTTTACAAAATAGCTACCATTTTCCAACTTCTTTGTCTAGTAACTTACTACCAGTAAATATCGAATTTTGTTGTTTGAATTCGTATTCGGATATCTATTTTTATTTTGTTTTATAATTATGGAATTTTGTTCTTACGGAGTCTCCAATAGACCTGGATAGGTTCACTCCATTGTTAATGACCATGGATAAAAAAGTTTGTACTGCGGACTCTTCTTGAATTCCAAAATATCAGCTGAATTCATTGGGTTGGGTTAAGTCCTGGTCTAAATGGCTCTCTTCCCATCCCCTGTATTTGGATGGTCGTTCTGAACTTTACTTTGGCCCTTGGGGTGACAGGTATACTTTCACTTTGCAGGCTGATTAAATGGAAACCTGGGTTACCAGTATACCTGCAAGTATGATGAGTTTCACATCGCAACTTCAAAGAATCGTTCGTCGGCAGCGGAACTACTACAGTCAAGTTAAACAACCGACCTACAATGTGAAAGGAATTTCATGGACTTTCTTCGCGACCAGACACCTCTTAATCTCGTCGTTCAATCTCGTTTTGTGTTGCGGAACTCGTTCCGGCGGCGATGTCGGAAGATCGACTACAATAAGGGACATACTTCCGACAATTACGACCCGCAAGGATATTCCACTCTACTTTGCTGGAGCCGAAGGACTCTGCTTGGCTGGGGGAATCTATTCATCGCGAACGTAATCGTGTAGTGTTGTAGCTTTAGGATGCAAGAGAATAAAGTGGTGATGCGCAAAATGGAACGTTGGAACCCGGCCCAGGGCCAAAATTTTCCCACTTGTTTTAACCATTGAAAAAGGAAGGCCGTTTCAATTGGCTAAAGGTGGTTGTCTGGAACTGGTGTAATGGACCGAAAAGTTGTTCGAAACAAGCTAGTTAAAAGTGAAAGTGAGTTTATAAGCCTCGGTTCATTTGTCCTATCCTATATAAAGTATCATAGTATCCATATATATTAATTGGATTCAATAAATAACAGAGTCGTAAATCATCTTTGGGGGGGCGGGGGTACTCAATAGGCGAAATCTCATTATAATAAATGATCATAAAATAACAAAGAATCTAAAATATTATCTTTGCGTGTACGCAGTAAGGAATCTATTTAAGTGCACATATTATTAATCATAAGTTATATGAATCCATAATATCCCAATGTGATTAAACAAATCCAGGTTAAGACCTAATAAATCAATCTGTACCGTTTTCTCTTCCAATATCTGCAGTTGATATTGTTGAGGGTTATATTGATTGATAATGAATCAGAAACATCAACGAATACAATCATCATAAACATTAATAATTTTATCAATTCCATATATTGTACTTTTTTATCAGTTAAAATTATGATTTTTATCATGTTAATCTTCATTCTATGCAATTATCAAGCGTAAGATTAGTATTTTCTGTAGCATAAGTATCTTAAAAGAGATGAAGTGAAAAAACTGTATTTTTTTTTTTTCATTGAATATATATCATGTGATTCACTATTATTTACCAATATCTAGTTGTTTTATTATTTTATTATCTTGAATCCAATTTTGTCATGTACACAATGGAATTTTTATTTACTTGTATATATTAATATATTCAACATAGTGTCTGTATCAGAACTACTCCTATAAGTCAGATGCAACCAAGTCAAAGTTTGAGTAATCTTCAGTAGCTGGTTTTGGTAGCTGACCGAGCTAATGTAACGTGTTTCTACAATAATAAAAGATATGGAATGTTAGTTCCAAGCTTATATAAAAGTTCCTAAAAGTAAAGAGGTTCAACCATATTGCCTTGCAGGAATGGATTTTAGATAGAGACGCTAAAGATGACGTATACAATAAGCTCATGGTAGGCTAAGATAACATGGCCGTCACCTGTAGTCAGTTCAATTTTTGTTTATAAACAATTAGTCCAAAGCTCCCTGCTTGGATAAACAACTACCCCGACCTATATTTTCAAACGGCCATACGTGAATCTGTAACGGGTTGTCTCATTCGATTGTTGTGTTCGTTATGAAACTTATGTCATTGTATGTAGTGTTCATATGTTCTAAACTCTGGTTCTGTTCCTTCATAACTTGTAAACAGAGATGGTAAGACAAGGCAGAACAGAGTTAGCTATCGTCATTATAAGGACCTGTGACCTCTTTACCTGAAGCTTTATCATTGTAGCGGAATAGGATTAGACCATTACATTGGCCAGGTGGCATAAGAATAAGCGATTCAAGCTATCGTAGACATATAAGACTTGTTTACGATCATCCCTGATCCTTCATCAGTGTAAAACTTCAGAAAATTTATCTTTTTTTATTTTTATACCTTTTGTTTTGTTTTCTACAAGAACCTCAACCGAACCATGCGTTTAAACATAAATCGTCGTAAAGATAATAACCGACTTCGTTAAGTGCATCTAACAAAACCCCCAGGAGACCAATTCCATTGAAGATGGAAGTGCAATACCAACCCGATCTTAGGCGTATTAGATTAATCGCTAGTCTAGACCATTTACCCTCATGTGGGCGCCATTCAATCATACAATGGCCAACAGCCCGCCTAATTAATTTATACTTCTCCAAAAAATAGCTTTAACCTCAGTACTCTTCATAGGGGGAGGACCAGTACTGGAGATTTCATAATATGGGTTATAAGCGATCAGATAAAGCCGAAGTAATTAACGGACGAGAGAAATGCCCACGAAAATAAATGCCCCTGGGTTTTTGAGTACCCTACTCGCAGCGAGATCGTGCAAAACGAGGACTATCTGAATTCGCAAGAAGTAAGATGGATGGAAAAGGGTGACCTTGCCTACAGGCATCGCATCGAAAACTCTGGAAGAATTTATTTGGAGAATTTCTTTGTCCACTAACCACGACATGAGGTGGGTTGGTTGATTCCTTCTCCTCGTCCTCTCATCTCTAAGGCCAAGCCAAGCGGGGGTTTGGAAGTAAAGGACAACGCGCTCTCGCCGGAGATCCCAGAGGAGCGTCTCCGAAGTATTTGTTATCTGGAAAGGGATGGGAAGGTTATCTCACCTCGGAGACATCTGGAATTCTTTCGATATTTCATTCCTTCTCTCTCTCTCTCTCTCTCTCTCTCTCTCTCTCTCTCTCTCTCTCTCTCTGCTAACACTTTTACCACCTTCCACATCAGTGCACAACCAAACCCTTACAAACGAGAACTTATAAACAAGCGTATATAAGATGAATAGCCAATTCTCTTGCCTTTTCAAAGGATAGAAAGAAGTGTCTGGGAACATTAACTGTGCTCGTGATATGAAATATACAGCAGGGGTTATGTTATGTAAGATATACGCTCATGAATTACAACTGACGAGATGCCTTTTCCACAAATCTGATGAGGAAGATACTGGAATGGGGAAATGAAAAAGGCTAGCAAATATGGAATAGTAACTTGTCAAGAAATTAACATTCAAAAGAGGAAATGACGCTACCCTCAAAAACTCCTAGCGATTTGAATTCAAATAAAAAATCCACTCGAAGATGCGCTTTCTGTAATCTTTACCATAAACCGTGTTATGCTCAACAACCTATTAGGACAGTTGCAAACCGGGGAGTCGAGGAATGCGCAAATAAACACGTAAACTTTCAAAGAAATACTAAAGGGAAAACAAAACTAAATGCTGTTGCAGCCTTGCCTAATAAGAAAAAGAGATGCCAAGCGAGAAAAATAATACTTTGATCAGTCGATTTTACGCAAATACACTTCGGCAGGAAGTATTTTCAGACACTCAGAGGAACTTGAGTATTTAGCGCAATATCTAACAAGAGGGAGCACAGGCTTTGATCTTGAATATTGAACTTGGCTTCTATAGCCCAATTCTGTTTAATGGGCTTTTCCTTGGCGGCATCTCTGCCAATTCTTTAACCTAGGATGCGCTAATGGGGGACAAGTGTTTTTTAAAGGATAAATATCTATTTTTATGCGCCATCTTCCTAAGGTTTCAATTCTTACTTCATAAATAACTGACTCTCTTATTATTCTGTAAGTGACAAAATGCATTCCTTTGATGTTCTATTAAAACTCATCTTGAATAACCCCGAAATATCAATGAATTTAATGCAGCGAAACAAGGAAGTGTATGAATATTTTAATCTAAATACCATAGTGATACAAAAAGATTGAGAGAAATGGCTAACCTTGGAAGGGGGGACAGGAAGAGATATTAAAATGTTCATAAGCGTTTTTCATTGTCATCAGAATTTTTTAATAACACTTTTACTGAAGGAGAAAGGGAATGAAGACCATGTCATATCATCTAAAAGGGCCATAAATCATAAATTCATTTGAGCGCTACACAAGACGACCAGTTACGAATCTACAATTAAATGAAGGACATTTGGTTAAAAATGGCAAAATGAAATACCATCTGCTGACAATGAAAAAAAAATTAATGTGCTGAGCGTTTTGCATGCGAGCCGTTAATTTTTAAAAATTCATTTTCTTAGAAGAGTTCCCCTCTCCCTCTTCCTCCCCCCGGCCCCTAACGAAGAAAAAAAGGACAAAATCATATAAAGTTCTTTGTTTTCATGAAGCTGTTATGAACTTTAGTTCCCATAGCAATTGGAAACTAAGTAAAAAGTTCAGCCATAAAACTTAAATTGGATCCGCTCCCTTTTGTTCTGCGCAGTCTCTCTCTCTTCCTCCTCCCCCTCTCCTCATCAAACGCCTCTCCCCCTTACCCTTCTCCAACCCACACCCCATCCTCCTCCTGCCCCCCCCTTCCTCCTCCTCCTCCACAACTTCCCCCTTCTTCCCCCATTGCAGATTTCCTCTTTTTAGTCAAAAATCGTAGCCTTTTCTTCCTTTCTTCCTCCACCTTCGGAGGAAATTTCCCTGTCTCGGCAATTCCTTTCTACGGCTCTTCCGCGTCGGGAGAAGTCACACTTGAAATACATTCTTTCTCCCAGGCTTCCTGGACGTTT
Organism: Macrobrachium nipponense; assembly: GCF_015104395.2. Taxonomy (NCBI): domain Eukaryota; kingdom Metazoa; phylum Arthropoda; class Malacostraca; order Decapoda; family Palaemonidae; genus Macrobrachium; species Macrobrachium nipponense. The sequence continues at coordinate 109,958,957 of NC_087203.1, read as the reverse complement.
ATTAACTCTCCGGAAGTTCACTTTTAATAATGAATTCGTTCTTATCTTTATCAGTAAATTCATTCTTATTTCTATTAATTATCTAACTAATTCGTTCTTATTTCTATCAGTAAATTTATTCTTATTTCTATCAATAATCTAATTTTTTTATTTTTATATTTAAAGTCTATTCCTCTGATAGTTTCTTTATTAGTTTCTTTACTTACTCTCTAAATACTAAAGTCAATCTAGGGAGGAATACATCTTTTGATATAAATTAGGAAACTGTTGCTATGAAGCACCACTTCTGAAATTAATACATCAATGTATTAAAAAAAACAGTTCTTTATTCCAGTTTTTATCCTTTTGTCTCCCTATTCTTCTTTTTCCCTCTACTAACCTAATTTTCCTTTATCTTCTAATTTGTTCTTTTATCTTCCTATTTTTCTATTATCTTCTTATAGATTCTTTTATTTTCCAATTCTCTCTCTCTGAAATAAAAGGTCTATTATTACAATACCTCACTAGATATTGTCCCAGTATCTAATAAATACGTAAGCAGCGGGCATGCGCATTAACAACGCCCCCCACCCGGCCCCCCCACAAAAAAAAAAAAAGAATTCCCGAATTTCTGTTTCCCCAGATCAAAAATGTCTGCCCTTTAAAGGGAATAAGACAGCAGAACTTTAAAAGACTGCCGAGGTCCTTATCTCAAATTGATCTTCCGCCTTCTTTCTATCGCATACAGCACCATCAAAGACCCAGAGGAAAATAAGTAAGAAAGAGAGAGAGAGAGAGAGAGAGAGATTAAACATGCAAATGTCTTGTGTTTATCGTAGGAAGATTAAAAAAACTGCTTAGAGAAAGAAAGAGGATGAGAGAGAGAGAGAGAGAGATTAAGCATGCAAATGTCTTGATTATCGTAGGAAGATTAAAAAAAACTGCGAAAGAGAAAAGGAGGGAGAGGGGAGAAGAAAGAGAAAAGAGAGAAGAAGAGAAACACACAAAAATTCATTTGCGGTTCATCAAGGAAGGACATTAAAAAAACTCAGAGATGAGAGACGAGAGAGAGATACGAGGAGACGAGAGAGCGACGGAGATAAAAGAAAAATATGTGGAAGATAAAATCAAAGACAAAAAATATAGGTAGAATAAAGAAAAAGAAAAAAAATTAGGAAGATAAAAGAAACAATAAGATAATAAAAAAGTGGGAAGATAAAAGAACAAATAAGAAGAGAAAGGAAAAAAATGGGAAGAGAAAAGAAGAATGGGAAGACAAAAGAATAAAGCTGGAATAAAGAATCATTGGTAATTAACCTTTAGAGGGCGCGAGGTCTTTGCTTACATAACGCAGGGATCAGATTTATGATTTACGGCGCTCCCAAATTTGGGATATCTCTAATGCCCCAATGGGACTCGTACGCACCTGGTCTCAGTGTGTTTTTCATCAGTGGTGCTCCGTTACTGGACTAGAGGTTATTTTGCCTGTATACATATGCATATATATATATATATCTATATATATATATATAATATATATATATATATATATATATATATATATATATATATGTATAGATAGATAGATAGATCGATATATAGATATATATATATATATAATATATATATATATATATCTATATATATATATATATATATATATATATATATATATATAGTATATATATAGATATAGATATATATATATATATATATCTATATCTATATATATATATATATATATATATATTATATATATATATATATATATTAGATATAGATATATATATATATATATATATATATATATCTATCTATCTATCTATCTATCTATCTATCTATATATATATATATATATATATATATATATATATATATATATTATATATCTATATATATATATATCATATCTATCTATCTATATATATATATATATATATATATATATATATATATATATATATATATATAGTATGTATACATAATTGCACAAGTGGTATTTTTGTGTGTAAATATGAATATATATATATATATATAGATATATATATATATATATATATATATAGATATATATATATATATATATATAAACAGAATATAGATATAGGTATAGCTGTATTATTAATCATTTCCTAAATACAGTAAATATATATAAACTTAAACATAATTTTCTTCTACACATACAATTGACAAAATATAAAATGCCATAACACTTTATATATCATGATTATGAATACATTATAAGTCTCATTATCCTAATTTACGTAAAACAAAGTACCGACTGATCCCTTACCTAAAATCAAAGCTTAAAAAAATCTTTATGTTCACTTAGAACTTAGCAACGTAAGTACATGAATACCATAAAAAATTCTGAAGGGTTTAAAAATAATTCCAGGTAGGTAAAGGCGAAACATTACTGTCACGATAAGGACGTCCGTAATGAGCCGTAATTCGCCATAACGGGACGCCTTTACGAAGTTGTAATGTGACCGAGCGTGTAAAGATAATCAGTCATTAACCGTAAATATACCTCGCGATCAGCAAGCGTAATCACATTTTACTTCGGAGTAATAAGGACAATTAGGGGAATCGCAATTTTGAAGAGTGACGTAACTTCATACGGATACTGATTTATAAGGTCGGCTCCATTTTACGATATTCTCGATTACGAGGACGGGCACGTGAGGCGAGCTTTGATATCATAATCAGAATGACAGGTAACAACACTTGTTTTTAAATCTCTTTAAAAAAAAGATTTTTTTTAAATACATCAAACCAAAAATATATCATTACTTATTAATCTCAGGTCACACAAACCCATAATGAAATAGTATAACGGACTAATATGCGAATAACTGTAGGCAAGTAAAGGCCATAACTACAGTAAACCAACAAGATGACAACAACATAAACACTAATAATGATGATGGCGATGAAGTAAAGAAAAATAATTAATTGAAAACAGGAGGAAAAAACAAATTTAATTTATCTCAGTAATTCTCCGTATTTTCAATGGCATTTTCCACGACCGAATAAGAGAAAAAAAGACGTGACAATTGCACAGAGCGAAGGTCTGAAGCGAACAACCAACGTGGAAAAAGAGAAGGACAGACGAAGGGAAACGAAAGTTTCTGAATAAATAAAAGGGAAAAAGAGAGGAAGGGGAAGTGTAGTTGATTACAATCATAAAGTCGTAATTAGTGAGGGACCCTGATGGAATGCAAATGAAAATAAGGGCAAGAGGGTAGAGAGAATAAATTTGGATTTCGGGAAAATTAGGAACAAAAGATTAAAATGCTGAAATAGACAGGCAATAGATGTCAGTGGTTGGATGATAACGAAGCAAGGAAATGTGATATGGATGCATAAATTCAGCTGGGGATAAAGACCAAGGCTTTCATATAAGGAAAAGAAATATTTCTGCATTAAAATATTGTACATTCATAAACGAATATACGATATTCTTCTCTTTCTTAAATGAGTGACAATCGTAAATTTTTTTGGCAATGAGTAAAAGAGAAATTTTAATGACGTAAAAATACGGCGTCGTACATATCGCTGATTTGACATAATTACTGAAATACGAGTATAGAACGCCTATGAGAACGCTGAATTCGTAATAAATAACATATGAGCAAAAATTTGCATAAATATCTGTACTGGTGAAATGGGCCACAATAGAAGGAATGTTGAAGAGAATAATAAATTCGAAAAACGACGAAGAAGGAAGCGTAGATCACCGAGCGAGGCGAAGGAGAAAATGAGAACAGAGACGAGAGAGAGAGAGAGAGAGAGAGAGAGAGAGAAATCAATGGACGAAGACAGACAGAGATAAAATTGACACGTCTGATGAGAAAAAGGGGGCGGGGGGCGAAAAGGCGGGTTTTGGGAGATTACAGGGGAATCCCTTTCGGAGGGGGACGTGTGGGGCAGAGGGATGATGGTGGGGTTCCTTTAAAACGCCGGGAAGTGACAGGGAAGCGAGGTATGGAAGGGAGGGATTTCATCAACATTCCATAATTGGGATCTAGCTGCTATCAGATGGCGTTTACTTCGCCAGAAATTAATTAAAGGGCGACTGAGTGGATCGGGCACAATCCTAGGCCTATTAAGAGAGGCCGGGTCTATGGTTCACTTTAAAGATTGAAGAAATAATAGCAGATTCTATTGAAAAGGACAGGAGAGCTATGCTTCACAGAGATGAAAATATAAACAAAAGAAAAATAATTACAAATATTTCACAATGAATGCTTAAACAAGCAAACAAAGCTGATTATTAACGACACAAGGTAGTTTGTTTACTTCTGTTGACAAATGAGCAAAAGGAACAACAAATTGTTTTTGTAAAGCTGATATTTAGTTTCCCAGCCAAAGCTAAACGAGCAACATTTGGGAAAGTGGATTTGATAGAGGAGCAGAAATGGCGAAGGCATAGTATAAGAATTACACTGAATACAACTGGAAGGTATAAAGGTCACTTTACCTAGGAAAATTGAAAATGTACACGAAAGTTATGAATGGGATCTGAAGGTGGCAAGAGGTTCTTGCAAACACGAGTGGGAGGGTGGCAAAAGGTGCAGTAAAATATATAACTTGAAATCCGAGAATGGAACCAGATAATCATAAGCCAAATTGGACCTTCTACTTTCAAGAACTAAGATTGTAAAATTATCAAGAAGCGTTTTAAAGAAGGAAATGAAAATTAGCAACTCTGTTGGATTAAACGAAGTGAAAATTCTACGCTAAACTTAGCAAAAACCTCTGATAAATTCTTCCCTAAAATATCCAGAAAGGTCTCGAAAGTTATAAAGATGATTGCAAAATTGTACATTCAAATTTATCCCACAGCAGATAGCCCTTACTCCACATGGATAAAGTTTTTTTCATAAATTAAGCCGGAATTGATACAGAAAAAATAAACTGCAAGATAATATCAAAAACGCCTCATGAATAAAGGCTCAAAATGGAACGCAGCGCATCTAAAATTTGATTCCGAAATGAATTTTATATGAGAGAGTCGGTATCTCTTTCGATAATCTATATTCGACCATAAACGGGGAGGCTCCGTCTTCGTAAATAAATAAAGGGGGAGATATGGAGGAAATATATGGGACTCATGCGCGCTCTGTGATTATTCAGAATGGCTGAACGCAGGAAATTAAACCGAATTAACTAATGGGATTAAACATGTAAGAAAGCTGCCCTAATGAATTAATATCATTAGTAACAACCCAACGTAGATTTTAGAAGTGACTCTTTAAGCAAAATCTTTGCGTAAAGCAGACTAAATTAAACCAAAAGAACGAAATATTGTAGAAATATAAGAAAGGTGCCCTGAAGAGCAACCAACGAAAGTAACAACCCAAAACAGAGTTTACAAGTTACTTTATAAGCAAAAACATTGCGTAAAACAGACCAAATTAAAGCAATTAATGAGTAAGATGTTCTAATGTGTAACTAACACAAGTCACAACCCAAGAGAGAGATTTAAAGGGACTTTATGAACAAGACCAAATCAAACCAGATAAACGAAATATAGGCTTTATAAACAAGAACAAATGAACGAGATATAGACTTTATACACAAGACCAAATTAAACCAAATGTCCGAAATATAGACTTTAAAAACAAGACCAAATTAAACCAAACGAACGAAATACCGAATATAGGAAAGGAATCAGTATGAGTCAAAACCATAATAACAGAATGTAGAAGTTACTTCATAAGCAAAAACAAAACAGCGTCAAGCAACAACATCAAAAAAAGTGACAGAGGTTGGGAGGATGAGGGGGATAGAGGAGCGTAATTTTCTCCTAAGATGGGTGTGGGGGGCGGGGGGTGGGGGTGGGGTGGGGAGCATCAGCAGAAGCAGCAGCAGACCCCTGCAGAGTTCCACTAGTTTGTTATGGCAACTACCTAATTAGATAAGCCCCTTAGCGTATTACGTCAGATGGTATCTTTCTCATGGGGATGTTTTTTTATTTTTTTTTCTTTTCATTCTTTGGCTATCTACTGCCCTTCATCTCAAGACATTTTATTTAATGTTCCTAATCTTTTTAAAGTTAATTTATTTTATCTTATCTTTTTATTTTTATTTATTTTTTTCTTTTTTCTTTTTGTTTGCTGCTAAATTTCTTAAAATTTCATTTCATGTCTGTTAATTTGTTCACCCTGTAAGTAATTACTTTTTTTGACAACAATTTTATGACTAACCAAGCTTCATAAGAGACTGGAATAATTGAATTTTGTTTTCCATTAAATCTTCAGAGGTTTGCATTGAAGTAAATACTCTGGAACTAGAATGTCACCGTATTAAAAAATATACACTATTTATTATTATTATTATTATTATTATTATTACTATTATTATTATTATTATTATTATTATTATTATTATTATTATTATTATTATTATTATTATTATTATTATTATTATCTCCTATACTTTTAGGTACTTTCCTGTCAAATTTCCTCTGGAAAAAGGTGTCAGCGACTAAGTAAGTTAAATAAAAACAAACTGGCAACGTACTTTCAATAAATATCAAATAATACTATAAATACTTAATGATACTATGTCATGATATTGTGAGATGATTAATTTTCTTTTTTCATTACAATCTACATAAATACACTGTCAACTGTCGACATAAAGAAAAAAACTGAAGACATTCTCTGAAGAGACAATCTGATTTGGTAATAAGATAAAAAAAAAAGAAGCTTTTTCACATTAATTTGTGGCCTTGAATGGCGAGAATGTTCACTCCACTTGAAGGAAAATCCCTCGTTGTTACAATATCAATAATAGAATGAAACAAAACACACACACACACACACACTTTGAAGATCTACTCCAATTGTATAAATATATGATTTTAGTTAAAGATGTAAATTAATCAGAAGCAATAGTCATCTGAGGTATAAGAGGTAAAATCTTAACACTAACAGAGTTAGAGAAATAAGTACGATATAACTAAGGCTTTCTGGACTCTTAAACTGAAAGACAACAGATTTTATATTAAAAGGTAGAAAATACACACACATCTTTTTACTACTACTGGAGGATTATTCTCAGAGTAGGGGTGAAGTAAAAATATGTAAATCCTCTTCGATTTGAACTCTTTGCCAGTCCATCTAAGTAATCACCACAGGACAGAACATATTGCATCCCCATCCTCCCATTTTTCTTAACATCAAATACCAATCGAAATATACTTTATACTACACACAGCAACTGAAAATATAGAAGGGTAAATGAACACTGGCTTACAGATAATGGAGCAGGTCAGGAAAAGTAAAAAAAAAAATAATGATAATATTAAGACAGAACAAGTAAGAAGGTGCCTTAATGCCAAACTCACTCCACTTCTGGTATAAAGCCAGTAGTGCCCCTAAACAGCGCAGGCACTGTGAAATCTAACAACGACTAACGACGTCGAGTCGTAATGGCTAGATTTTATTTCCTAACAGCCACCGTTGTTGAGAATTCCAGCCATCCAGGAAAACAACTCCCATTGGACGACCCGAAGCCAAATCTGACCCAATCAACAAATAATCCTTTGGAATTTCTTCTCTCGTAGTTACAAGGCCTCAAGACGCTTCGAGTTCTAAGTCCTTCTAAAGTCCTAACGCTGGGGAGGAGGAGGAGGAGGAGGAGGAGGAGGAGGAGGAGGAGGAGGAGGAGGAGGAGGAGAGAGAGAGAGAGAGAGAGAGAGTCCTTACAGTCCTTACAGTCCTTACAGTTCGTTCGGGTTGCCCCAGGTCCCTCAGTGTGAGGCGCCTCTAATGTCTACCAGAGAGTTGCTAGTACATCTTCCGGTATATTTTGCATCTTCCAATCTTGGATGGTCTGGGATGCAGTTTAGATATTTGTCGAGCTTATTCTTAAACACATCTACGCTCACTCCTGATATATTCCTCAGATGAGCTGGCAACGCATTGAATAGACGCTGCATTATCGATGCTGGTGCGTAGTGGATTAATGTTCTGTGTGCTTTCCTATTTTTCCTGGTATAGTTTTGGGCACTATTAATCTACCTCTGCTTGCTCTTTCTGATATTTTTAGTTCCATGATATTTTCTGTTATTCCTTCTATCTGTTTCCATGCCTGAATTATCATGTAGCGTTCTCTTCTCCTTTCTAGACTATATAATTTTAAGGATTGTAGTCTTTCCCAGTAGTCTAGGTCCTTAACTTCTTCTATTCTAGCTGTAAAGGACCTTTGTAACACTCTCTATTTGTGCAATATCCTTTTGATAGTGTGGGTACCATATCATATTGCAATATTCAAGTGGACTACGAACATATGTTTTATAAAGCATAATCATGTGTTTCAGCTTTTTCTTGTTTTGAAGTGCCGTAACAACATTCCCATTTTTGCTTTACATTTTGCCAACAGAATGGCTATTTGATCATTGCATAACATGTTCCTATTCATCATCACACCAAGGTCTTTAACTGCTTCCTTATTTGTGATTGTCTCATTATTAGGTCCCCTATATGCATATAGCTTTCCTTCTCTGTCTCCATAATTTATTGATTCAAATTTATCAGAGTTAAATACCATCCTATTTACCTCTGCCCAATCATATACTTTGTTAAGGTCTCTTTGTAGAGCGTTCCTATCTTCATCACAAGTAATTTCTCTACTTATTCTTGTGTCATCAGCGAAACTACTCACTACCGAATCCTTAACATTACTGTCTATGTCTTCAATCATAATCAACAAACAATACTGCAGCTAGCACCGTACCTTGTGGCACACCGGATATTACCTTGGTTTCATCCGATTTCTCATCGTTTGCAATAACTATCTGTTTTCTGTTGTGTAAAAAATTCTTTTAACCATCTTCCTACTTTATCTACGATATTGTGTTTTCTAATTTTCTTTGCTAATATATTATGGTCTACTTTGTCAAAAGCTTTTGCAAAGTCCAGATAAACCACATCTGTTCATTCCGCTTTTCATATTTTTGAATATGTTACACGGTGGACTAACAGTTGGGTTTGTGTACTTTTTCCGGGTACGAAACCGTGTTTGTCCCTATATTAAAAAACAAATTATTTTTTATTAAATGTTTCATAATATTTTTCTTCATTACCCTTTCATACACTTTCATAATATGTGATGTTAGACTCACAGGCCTATAATTACTTGCCTCTAGTCTTGATCCACTTTTGAAAGTAGGGGTGATATATGCTAATTTGTGCATCATCATAAATCTTGCCTGTATCTACACTTTGTCTTAATAATATTGCAAGTGGTCTTTGCGATAGAATGAACTACTTTCTTTAACAAAATAGCAGGGACTCCATCCGGCCCTGCAGCAGCTCCATTTTTAATTTCATTAATTGCCTGCACAATATCAGCTTCATTAATTTCTATGTCAGCTAAATATTCACTATTTTCGTCCCTTACTTCTATATCATTATCTTCATTATCTATTCTAGGGGTGAATTCCTCTCTTATATCGTTCTGCCAGTATGTTGCAAATTTCCTTTTTTTCATTCGTTAATCTCCCTTCAATTCTCAGAGGGCCTATTTCTATTCTTCTTTTATTCATCGTCTTCGCATATGAGTATAATAGTTTGGGGTTTTGCTTGATATTTAATATAGGGGTTTTTTTCTTCCAAGTCCCGTTTTTCATTTTCTTTTGATTGTATATCTTTTGTTCTGCATTTTTCTATCTTACTTTTTAGTTCTATAACTTTCCATGCATTTTTTTTTGTTGTTCTTTTGCAAGACCTTTTTTCCACTTTCTGATTTTCTGGAACAAGATCCTTCTGTCTCTTGGTATGCATGAAATGATGTTTACTTTTCTTCTTCGGTATATATTTATCCACTATTTTCTCCAATATTTTATATAATATCTCCGTATTTACCCTTATATGTCATCACTTACGAAAATGTTATCCCAATCCTTTTTTAATTCTCTTCATTAATTTCTGACCATTTTTAATATTTTTACTGTAGAAGTTGTATTTTCCATATCCTTCCCACTTTTTCATTTCTTGCTTATCTCTATTTCACTTGCTTTGGAATGAAAACTGTTAATTCTATGACATTATGATCTGAAATACTCGCATTATAAACTATTATTTCTTTAACATAATTCATCTCGTTCACAAATACTAGGTCTAAAGTATTTTCCTTTCTTGTTGGCAGGTGATTTATTTGTTGAATGATGTATTCTAGTAGCATATCTAATAGCTTTTCAAATTGCCTCTTATCTTCTGCACTACTATTACTCTCTTTTGTATATGTATAAGTACAACCACAGTCTCCTATTCGTTCTTTCCATTCTACGAAAGGAAAGTTGAAGTCACCAGAGAGAGAGAGAGAGGAGAGAGAGAGAGAAGAGAGAGAGAGAGAGTCGCTGCTATCACCAGAGAGCGCGATAAGACAAAACCCAATTTTCGTCGGCAAACCCCCAAAGACGATATCCTAGAGTTTTATCGTTTTTCTATTTGAGTAGGGGGTTCGGGGTTCATAGGGGAAGGGGGAAGGGGGAAGGGGGGGAAAAGAAAGCCATCCAACTTGAAAATTTTAACAGCAACGTTAGCAGAGAAGCCAAAGTTTTATTCCTGAGTCATCTGGGGAATCCGAAAGTTTTCCACTTAGGGAACTTAGGGAGTTGCTACTCATCATTATGGTTAACATTAAACCCAATGTAAAATAATCCCTACGTGAATCCAGACTTTCGAAAATCTACCATTGCTCCTTTTACCTATACAAAGTTGCATTTACCAACAGTACATGTCAGACAAAGATCTATACAAGTTCTTGCAAGAATCAAATGTCAGGTTGGGTCAGTAATTCACAGTAATTATAGACTTGTAACTCACAGAAATCATTGCCGTTAGACTGGGAAAGATTCTACACGATAAAAATACAGTGTTTAGATTAGCAATATCCTGAATTGAAAAAAAATAATGGAGGTTACGAAGAAGAGTTTTCTTCAGGACAACAGAACAATAAATAAATACCACTACTGAAAAATTTGAGAAAATGACATTCTCTCTCTCTCTCTCTCTCTCTCTCTCTCTCTCTCTCTCTCGTCCTGTAAGTAATAAGAGTACTACATTCGATTTTATACTTTTATATTTCCCAGTAAGTATGAAAAGAACCTGTTTCTCTCTCTCTCTCTCTCTCTCTCTCTCTCAATTCCATTCTTTTGAAGTTTCTAAAACTTACTTGTTCTTCAATGAACTGAGATTCTTAAGACTGCTCAAGTCTTTGAGACATCCTAATCCATGTAACTCCTTGTAACTCTCTCTCTCTCTCTCATTCTCTCACTACGTCTCCTCTCCCTCTCCTCCTTCGTCTCTCCGTACTCGTCTCTCTCTCTTCCTGCCAAGGCCCCGTGAAATGTGTAACTGGAGGGTGAAACGGCCGAGAGTTGGGGGATGAGAAAAGAATGTTTGTACAGTTGGTTACGAAATTCTCGAGAACGAAAAATGTCTCCTGGGTCTTCAGCTCCGGATTATGGCGACGCCGGAAGTCAGCCCCGGAGGAATTTCAGAACGTGAGTGTGAGTGTGTGTCTGTGCGTCTGTCACAAAGTAAAAGGATAAATATGACGAGTTCAGGAATGATTGAATGAGAAACTAGAACTGGATTACCTGAGCAAATGAAATTTTTTTTTCTACCTATTATACACGATACACCAAGATATGTATGTATGTATGTATGTATGTATATATATATATATATATATATATATATATATATATATATATATATATAACTATACATATATATAAATATGCAGAAGCTACTTACTATACCGTACCTCTAAGCAAATGGAGATCTAATCCACAATGATGTAAAATCCTGACGTAGTTATTATAAAATATATGTTTTTGGTACGAGTAAATGCAAAAGCTTTCCGACCGTCAGCCGCTTGATGGTTCTAAACTTGCTTTAATTTTACTTGTACAAAGAAAATTGTCATACTTTTATATAATTACATAAGGATTTTACATCATTGTGGATTATATCCCCATATATAAACATATAGTATACACACACACACACACACACACACACACACATATATATATATATATATATATATATATATATATAGATATATATATACTATATATATATATATATATATATATATATATATATATATATATTATAGATATATATATATATATATATATACACATACATATATGTATAATTAAACTGAATTAAATACATATGTATATAATTAAATTTTGACGAAATCCCACCACTAGAAAAAAAATGAAACGTTTGATGTATATTGGTGAACATGTTTTTCTTGCCCAAAAAATTCCTGCAGGCCCCGTTGTAAAGAAATTTAATCTCGAACACCGCATAAAAAATATGCAAAAGCAGAGACTTTTTATATAAACTACCGTCCTGCCGAAACTTATATTATGCATAAAAGCAGCCTCCAATGATTATAAAATGCCAGAGGGAGTAGAATTAAATTAACGAGGGAGGTGGGGGGTGGGGGAGGGGGGGAAAGACAGAGAGAGTTGGTGGTGGGAGAGTGACTCCGGTAAACATCAGCATCAAAGAAAACTAACTTTATTTTTAAGGGTATGAAATATGTAGTGAGCGCCCGCGCAACACCCCCACCCCACCCCACCCCACCCCTGCGCAAAGACAGAGAAAAGTGTCAGATGACTAAACATACGCCATAAAAACAACGGGGCCCATTTTTGTGTATCGCCGAAAATAACGTCGACTACATTTTTTCCACCAAGGTTGGAATTGCATTAGCATAATTCATCTGCACCCAATTTTTGCCGGGACGATGGAGAATTTCTAAGTATATTGGAGAGGTCCCCCAGGGCTTCTTGGACCGTGACTACATTTCGCTCTCAAAGTTTTGTTCGTTTCTCTCGCAGAGAGAGAGAGAGAGAGAGAGAGAGAGAGAGAGAGAGAGAGAGAGAGAGAGGCGCATATGTATGCGTATGCAAATACGTACGATGTGGTTATTCAAAAAACCCAGATGCGCCAGCAAATATATGCAAAATTATAATAGCATTATTCAAAAACCCACATGAGCCACACAAAATTATTCACAAATAATTTGAATTATTGTACGTTTATATTGCTACTGTGTATATTCTTTGCACCATACACGTGATAAAAAAAATTCGACATCAGTATCATACACATAATTGCACAAACATTCAAATAAAAATATTTACTCAACCACAATTTCATATACATGTTTATCCAAACATTTTACAAGGTCGTGTTTCAGATTTCTGTCATAGGTTTGTGAAGGGATTGAAAACCAGAATTGACAGCAAAGTAAAAAAAATAGATAAATAAATAAAAAAATAAACCAAGCAAAAGAGCACAGTATTTAATAATGTTCCAGATTTCAGTCATAGGTCCATGAAGAGATATAAACCAGATTTGACAGCAAAGATAAACAAAAAATAAACATGGAAATGAATGAGCATACTATGTTCTCGATTTCATTCATAGGTTTATAAAGTGATGAAAAAAACAGACTTGAAAGCAAAGTAAAACAAGAATAAATAAAAAAAAATATTCAATGACATTCATGGTATTCACTGCAGAACCCGAACCCAAACGGCAGCAGCTACCCGTACTTCAAACCCATCCACCATCTATTCCTTGCAATTCAATCTTTTGGCGACAATTCTTATCTCGTATGACATCTCATCTCTGGTCCGTGTGGTGCCACAGCAGCAGTAGTGGATGTTGGTATGTTTTACATATAGGGCACTCGCTTAATAGGAGTATTTTTCTTTGTTTTTATATTTTGTATTCTCTCTGTCTTTCTTGATTCTTCCTAGTTTTGTTGGCTTTTGTGGAGAATCTTTGCTTCCTGATATGCTTTAATCGTTTGTGCATCCCTCTCTCTCTCTCTCTCTCTCTCTCTCTCTCTCTCTCTCTCTCTTTCTCTTTCTCTTTCTCTTTTATATATATATATATATATATATATATATATATATATATATATATATATATATATATATATATATATATATATATATATATATATATATATAAACCTTTTTACAAGTTTGGCTGGCTTTTTTTAATATCTTTGCGACGGGATTTGCTCCGACTTCATTACTGTTTATTCACCTCTTTCTCTGTCTGTCTGTCTGTCTGTATCTCTCTCTCTCTCTCTCTTTCGAACCTTAACGAGTAGGCTTCTCTGATGACGATAACTGGGGCACGTCCCCACCACCACCGCCGCCGCCGCTGCTGCCTCCCACCATCGCTGGCCGGATTGTTTGTTTTCGTTCTCGCCGCCTTATGAGTTTCTGTACACGATTCGTCTCAGGCCCCACTATTTGTAGAGGCCTTGATGAGAAAACACACTCGGTTTATGTGAGTTTATGTATCCCATGTCACGCTGATTATAAGGTAGGGGGTGACGACGTGACGCAAAGTTAATGGCCGCAGCAGATACTAGTATATACATGCGCTCCGGCCCTTCCTCCAATGAGCGCTTGGACAAAATAAGTTCGTTGTGTCTGTCCATCTCTCTCTGTTTCTCTTTCTGTCTCTTTTTGTCTGTTTTCCAGTCAGTCCGTATTGCGTCCCTCAAGGAATATGAAGTAACAGTTTCAAAAGTGTAAAGTGATATGCTTTGAAATCAAACGTCAACATTATATTTGTTCCTATATTTCCTTCAAACTGTAGTTATGCTACAAATTTAAACATGAATATTATACATGTTCCTTTATTTCATTTTTTTCGTAAAATGGACCAAATAAACCAATGAAACTAATGAAAACTGTAGTAGGATTAGTCTGCAACATGATCTGCAATTCACTGATGGAAATTCACTGCGTTCATGAAATTCACTGACGGAAATTCACCGTGTTCACGAATCATAATGAAACTCGTTTCATCGCTAATGTTAGTTTCATCTGCAACATCAGAAACTCAAGCCTCAGATGCAAGAACCAGACAATACCTTTATTAAGCGCCAGTTTAATGAAGTCCACAATCGCATGCAAATAAAAGCTATTTGCCCGACAAATATGAAGACGTCTGTACCAATGATCGTAAAGGAGAAGAGACACAAGAGGAGAGGATCCCGCTGAGAATACAGAGGGGGTGCGTGTCCCCATATCCACAACCCCAGGGGGCTCTCTCTCTCTCTCTCTCTCTCTCTCTCTCTCTCTCTGAAAAAAAAAATCTCCCAAAAAAAGGCATACACAAATAGACCTCTCTCTCTCTCTCTCTCTCTCTCTCTCTCTCTCTCTCTCTCTCTCTCGTCTCTCTTCTCTCTCTCTCTCCCTTCGTGGTTCGTTTCCTCATTCAATCATCAGGGCGCCGAGAAGGGATGGAAATCGCCTATTCATATCTGCTTTTTCCACAGGCCGCTCGCATATTTTTCCACATACCGCCTGCATATATACATATATATATATATATATATATATATATATATATATATATATATATATATATATATATATATATATATATACATACAAGGCCTATTGCGCCAGATTCATCTTGCCAATCTTCTGCGAGTCCTTTTGGCCAAAGACCCATATACCCGCCCTCCTCCTCCTCCTCCTCTTCCTCCTCCCACTTCCCTCACTCTCCCACACCCACACAGCCTCCCTCCGCATATGCGGCTGCATCCGAAATGGATTCGTCTGTGTCCCTCGTTGTATTTATGACGTTGTTGTGGGATTCGATTCTGTACGAGAGAGATTTACATTTCCCCTCCCGTCCGCCCCTCCAGCCCCGCCTTCGCCTTCGCCTCCGCCTCCGCCTCCCTCCCTCGAGGATGAGCGCCGCAGTTTACAAGGAAGTTTCCAAGAATCACAAAAGATATGTTTCAGAACTCTTACAACAAACACGTGATCCGTGAAAGGGAAACACGGCTCTAAGAATAAATAGAAGAGAGGAGAGAAGAGAGAGAATGATGAGAGAGATGGAAGAGAGAGAGAGAGAGCGAGAGAGAGCAGAGGATGAGAGAGGAGAGGAGAGAGGACGAGCAGCAGCAGCAGCACCTAACACTGAGAGGAGAAAAAAGCTGGGAAATGATAAAAAAAAGAAAAAATATCATTCTAAAGAGGCATCACAAAAATAGCTCTACGCCACCCAGACGAAAAAAAAGGCCGTAAAAAGAAACCGAGACTTGGAATACGAGAGAGAGAGAGGAGAGAGAGAGAGAGAGAGAGAGAGAAGAGAGAGATTATAAGACCCAAGTCACAAAAATGAAAAGCCTTACTAAAGAAACACAACAAGCATCCAAGTCTCATGGGATCTGACAAGCGTTAGGCCTAAAACCCTCTCCCATGCTCCGAACCCCCTACCCCCCCCCCCCTCAAAAGCTCCCTTTCTTTCCCAAAATGCCTCCCTACCTCCTCATCTCCTTCGGCCTATCTCCCTCTTTCCTCTACAATACAACGCCAGGGCCTGCTCTCTCTCTCTCTCTCTCTCTCTCTCTCTCTCTCTCTCTCTCTCTAACCAACAGCTGCAAATGGCCGCGCCTATGGTACCGCACGGGGAAAAATACCCAAGGTCGCATACTCAACCTTTGCGTTGCCTTCGGTGTCTGTGTCTTTCTCTCTCTCAGGCCCCCACCAAGAAAGGAAGAACATCTGTTCCCCAGCCGAGCCGGAAATTAGACGAAGAACGGCGGCCGGCCGGGCGGGGGAGGGGGGGAGACCACACTTCCGATTCGATACTAATGGGGTGATGGCTCAACTCTTCAAATGAATGAGATAGAAGATAAGGGCAGGGACTCTTAAAGATGATGGAGGCCAAGGTATTTATTGGGCCCGTAATGGCCTCTTCAGATGTAAAAGGTTTGGCTATGGCCATCGACATCTCCAGATTTCCAAACCCCTTTTTCTCTCCCTTTTCTGACAGTCTCGCGGAGGACAAAAGTCTACGAGCGGCTAAAAAGTTACTGTCAGTCTCATATGGAACTCTTTTCTTACCTATATTACAGGTTTGACAAATTAAAAATCCGGAATAATTAATAAAGGGACATTCAGCAAACGAACGTACATCGTCCCATTTAAAAACAAGGAGCTTTTTTATGACCATGAAAAAAAAAAACGGCGTTTTTATTAAGGGAATCTTATTTTCCTTGAAGCACAGTTTTGAAAAAAAAAGCTATAATTATGAAAGCCACATCACAAAAACAAAGGAACGTACGTCATCGTGTCTTCTAAAAACAATGACCTTTTTTATGCAAAAAAAAAGTTAGCATTTTTCTCTAAGGGAAATCTTTTCTTCCCTAAAGTACTGGTTTGAAAAAAGGCAATAATTATGAAAGCCACATCACACAAACAAAGGAACGTACACCATTCTATCTTCTAAAAACAAGGAGTCTTTTTGTGTAAAAAAAAAAAAAAATGCAGGTTTGAAAAAACTGCAATAATTACGAAAGCCACAACGCACAAACGAAACGTACATCACCACCACCCTGTCTTCGAAGAACAAAGAGCTTTTATTTCTTTGTATTTAGGGAAAGAAAACCGAACGAGGACACTAAAGCCCCAGAAGGGTCTGACCTTATTCTGTAGACGTAAGCACAAATTAGCATTTCATCTGCCGCTCTGATTCGGCGGTTACCGATGGCGGAGACCTAATCAAAGAAATTGGTCCGCGGATCAGCTCGGATACTAAAGCAGGGCATTAAATCCGGGAGGAAGGACAAACGAAGGCCCCCTAGGGGGATTTCTACGGAATCCTCGGCCGAGGAGGCGAACACGATGGATACTACGCACAAAAAATACTGAGAGACAGAAAGAAGAAAAGGAAAAGATAAATCTGTCTAAAAAAAAAGCCATTTATTAGTAGCTTCCAAATGTCATATACAGATAATAATCTGTCAAGAAAAGGCCATTTGGCATAATAGCTTTCAAATGTCATATATATAAAGTTGTACCAAAGATACTATAGTTGTACGACGAATACACCAAAATATTGAGACACAGCGAAGGAAAGAGAAAAGAAATAATAATCTCTCAAAAAAAAGCCACTTAGTAATAGCTTTCAAATGTCATATATATAAAGGCTGTACGATGGATACACCAAGATATTGAGAGATTGAGAAAAGAATAAAGATAACAATAATCTTGCAAAAAAAAGGGGGGGCCATTTAGTAATAGCTTTCAAATGTCACATATATATGTGTTTACGACGGACACACCAAAATATTGAGAGACTGAGAGAAGAAAAAAGAAAAGATAATAATAATGTGTCAAAAAAAGGACATTTATTAATAGTTTTCAAATGTCATATATATATAAAGTTGTGCGACGGATACATCAAAATATGATATAGAAAGTAGAAGGAAAAGATAATAAAAATCTGGCTAAAAAACGTCACTTACTAATAACTTTCAAATGTCCTATATATGAAGTCGACATCGTCCACAGATTGACGAAAAAAATGAGATAATATATATATATATATATAGATATATGTATATAGTTAAGTATAAATTATAATATATTATAATAATTAATCTATATATATATACTAATATCTAATGATATAGACTATATATATATTAGGCTAAAATATTAGGTGTGTGTTTTTGGTGAATTCTTAAATATAATAATTATATTATGTAGTATGGTTGTATATAATATATATATATTATATATATATAGTCGGCAAAAGTGAAATTCAAAAGTTCCCTGGGACCTAAAAAAGGGAAATGAAAGGTGGGAAGAAAGGATCAGCTTAAAAAAAAAAAGATCAACTTTTACACAAACGGCCTAAATGCGCAGGACAGTACAAGCTATTGCGAAGAGGGAATAGGATGATATTTCTTTTAAAAAATGACTCCTCAGACTATCTATGTATATAAAAAAAGTAGACATTCGTGCAATGGCTTGAAGAACGAGGCAAAGGTTTACCAGAGCACTTGCTCACTTTATTTCGATGTTAACGCTGCCGGTCGCTGTGATGGCCATCGCATATAAAGATAAATAAAAATATAAATATAAATAAATATAAATATATAAATAAAAATATAAATATAAAACCCCCAAAATACAAAGAATTATCGAATGGAATTTTGACTTGATGAGTTTTATACCAATTTGCCACCCAAGACCAATCCAGCCAATCACGTGCGTTTTCAAACGCCAATTAAAGTCGCAGTAATCAACAGAATGACGATGAAGGAGAAAATGGTGGAGAAGATCAATCTCACAAAAATAATTCCAATAATTTCCTGTACTTCAAGGAAAATAGAATATGTTCTGTACTTCCAGAAAAATAAAATGTATTCTCCTGTACTTCAAGAAAAAAAAATATTCTCCTGTACTTTCAGAAAAATTAAATATATTCTCCTGTACTTCAAGAATGATAAAAGATATTCTCAAGTACCTCAAGAAAAATAAAATATATTCTCCTGTACTTAAAAAAAATCTAAGATATTCTCCTGTACTTCCAGAAAAATAAAAGATATTCTGTACTTCTAAAAAAATAGAATATATTCTCCTGTACTTCAAGAAAAATATAAGATATTCTCCTGTACTTGAAGAAAAATGAAATATATTCACCTGTACTTCAGGAAAAATGAAATATATTCTCCTGTACTTCCGGAAAAATGAAATATATTCTCCTGTATTTCCAGAAAAATGAAATGTATTCTCCTGTACTTCAAGAAAAATAAAAGATATTCTCCTGTACTTCCAGCAAAATGAAATATATTCTCCTGTACTTCAAGATAAATAAAATATATTCTCCTCTACTTCAAGAAAAATAAGATACATTCTTCTGTACTTCCAGAAAAATAAAAAGATATTCTCCTATACTTCAAGAAAACTGAAAGACAAAAATGAGAAAATCTGACACAATAATGAGACAAAAAAAGTAAACCTAACTGACGGAACGCAAACTACTTCATTCCAACGTTCCAAGAACAGGAATCGTCGACGGGGACGACGGATTCCCAGTCAGTGCTCAGCAGTTCCGGAGAACAGGAAAAGGGCGGTCAACACTTAAGACGTCTGTGAACTCCTTCTCTCCACTCGGGCCAGGAACAACGAAAGGGTGGACAACTGTGATCCAAAAAAATATCCTTTGGTTGGCTAACTCAGCAGCAGCAGCAGCAGCAAAGGAGGAAGAAAGGAGGAAGAAAGGAGAGGATAAAAAAATATAGCAAAAAAATTCGGAAGAGTAGCAAAGACCCATTAGGAGTTGACCCTTCCAAAAGTCCCTTTGCAAGGAGAGAATACAGAATAGGAGGAGGAGGAGGAGGAGGAGGAGGAGTGGAAGGAGGGAGGGGGGGAGGGAGGAAGGATGAGGAGGGAGGAGGAGGAAAGGTGGGGGAAGGGGTAGGGGTAGGGGCTAAGATGAGGAGATGCTGAGGGAAGGGAAATGAAAGACGTGACCGCCATTGCCAAGATTACGTTTAGGAGGGATTGCAGACGATTGTGATCTTAATCAGATCCTCCTCCTCCTCCTCCTCCTCCTTCTTCTTCTTCTTCTCATTTCTCTAAGTTGATTCGACTTTTCTACTGATAGACGGCCAAGTCCTCCGAACTATTCAGATAGGGCGCCGGAGGGGGGCATTTTTACATTTTTATGTGTGTGTGTGTGTGTGTGTGTGTTTGTGTGTGTGTGTGTGGACATGTGCGTCTATTTACCAGTTGTTTTATCTACTAAATAATAACATCAGATTTATCAAGGGAATCTATATATATCTCAAAAAATAAACAAAAATAATGTTTAATTAAAGGACAAAAATAATAACCAACACATATTTAGTATCATAAAATAATGTGCATTACGGGCTGCTCTAGGAGCAAGAGCCCGTGCTGGCACAAAGCCAGTTAAATCATAACCAACCTATAAAATAATGCTTATTCAAAAGCTAAAGCAGTTATTAGCGAAATAAATCTGTACCGGAACATTAGCATGCAGACCTATAACAAATCTATAGCGCAATTTTGAGATTTCAAATGCGTAATTGCGTTTAACACCCTTAAATAAGCATTAATATAAATTGCCTCTTGAAACAGCAGTAAAGAGCATCTCTGGTCTAATTGATAAATAATAATTTTTTTTCCCGAATTATAAAATTCCATCAACTAAGAATATTACATGTTTGTTGCCCACTAATACAAGTAAGTCCTCTTTCATAATGGTAGGCCTCGAAAAATATATTTCCTTTTTCTGTACAAATGACAGGTCTATATTTTAACAGTTGTCATTAATATGGGTTTCATCTGCAAATTCATCTGTGCCCGAACCATAAGCTATAATTTATATCATCGACTACCTCAAATCGTACTTTTTCCAATTTGGGGATAAATTCCTTACCAAACTTCCAGTGATAGTTCATGCCGTATTCTCTTTTAAAACTACCACAGTTAAGAAAATTAACAAATTAAAAGACAAACTAACCGATAAATAAGTAAATGAATCAGAAAAAGTAAGTAAATACTAAAGAAGTATCATAAAAATGCAAAAATAGTGCAAAAATGCGTAGGAACGCACGTTCAATGCATCCAGAGTCAATTGCGCAGAAATGTCTTCCAGTCAGACATGGAAAATCTAAGGACCGTCTGATCCCGATTTTATTAACGAATTCCAGACTGCAGTCGATAAAATAATATTCCATATTACATATATATATATATATATATATATATATATATATATATATATATATATATATATATATATATACACATGTATATATATATATAATACATAATTTCTGGGAGGACTACACAAATGTTCCAATGGGAGCGGTCATTCATCTACTAATAGTAGCCTTAGAGGCTGATTATAAACCGATCACCACGGTAATTTAAAATAACAACAACTAAAATATAAATATATCCACTAACAATACGAACAAATTCTCAAATACCAGAGAACCTTCGGACATGTTTTTGAGTATACTTAAGAAAAAAACAGTTGAAAATAAAGGCAGCATCAGGAAGAACCACATTATCTTTATAATAACAATAATACACCAACTACCTTTACATGGAATAACAAAATCATTACAATCTCCGTTATTTTTTTTTATTTTCTTTTTTTAGTGATAATAAAATCATTACAATCTCTGTAATTTTTTTCTTTAGTGGTAATTCCTAACAGACCGCAATAACGACGCCGCTGATAAAACTAATGATAATGACCCACTGATAATAATAACAGGAATAAAATGAAACAGTGATAATGGCAATGACCTCTAAAGTTAATTCACGAAAACAACAACAATATTAGTGTCACTATTACTGCTACTATGATAACTACTTATACCAAAAGCAATTGTTATACTTGGATAAACGATAATTACAATAATAGCAATTTCAGAAGGTAATAAGAACACCCATATCGCTGAATGAGATAAAGGTCTTTGACAGAATGACTACTAGATTTTGAATATATGTAAGTCAGAGGCAATTAATAATAATAATAATAATAATAATAATAATAATAATAATAAGAAGAAGAAGAAGAAGAAGAAGAAGAAGAAGAAAGAAGAAGAAGAAGAAGAAGAAGAAGAAGAAGAAGAAGAAGAAGAAGAAAATTTTATCTAATTATAAATAAATAAATGAATACAATAATAAAGAAAAGGGCCCATAACTATTTTTTCTAGAGATATAATATAAAGAATAGTCTTGAAAAAAAAAAAATTGTACCTTCAAAGTGAAATTAAAAACTCGCTTCTTCGGAATGACAAAATTCTGAAGAACACTGATATTTTGAAATTCTAATAATAATAGTAATTAAATAATTTTAAAAGGTAGATTCTTTAAGCAGTGACAGACGAGAAAGAAATCCAGAGAGAAAGGGAGATAATAAAAAAAAAGAGTAGAGAGAGAGAGAGAGAGAGAGAGAGAGAGAGAGAGAGAGAGAGGATAATAGTAACCGAACTCTACAGGAATTCGACGTCCCAAATCTCGGAAGGTCCCCCTCCTCCGGGAGTGTTATTTCTTAACGTAGAAATCTTGACGGAGTCGAGAGGCCCACGGAAAGAGCTTTGTGGAGGATTTGGAGCGGCTTACGGGGCCTGACCGAGAGTCAACACGTCCACGACGGTTTTAGATTTAGAGGCCGAAAATCAAAGACGAAAGAGAACGCTGGTAATCGCCAGATATTCGACAACACGACGGAGAGGCGGCGGCGGCGGTGGTACGGTGTGCGCGCCCCCATCTTGTCCTCTGGCCGTCGCGTCCGTGAAGAGAGAGAGAGAGAGAGAGAGAGAGACGAACGAGTATTTGACATTTGGGAACAAGCAAATCGTCCTGGTCTTCTTGCAAATATTCCGCTAGGAATACCTGCAGCAAAGGCATAAATCGCCGTCAGATAAAAGGGAACTTGTAGTTCCTCGACTCCCGAGGTGGTGTTGAGGGAACGAACTGCTATCGGGTTGGAAGAAAAAACAAATGTTTATTTTTCTTTTTTCTTTATTTTAATTAAGAGTTAGGTGAAAAACAGCGTACTCTAGGCATGTTCTCCGCTAAGCCGCGAAAACTT
Organism: Macrobrachium nipponense; assembly: GCF_015104395.2. NCBI lineage: Eukaryota > Metazoa > Arthropoda > Malacostraca > Decapoda > Palaemonidae > Macrobrachium > Macrobrachium nipponense. The sequence continues at coordinate 109,935,516 of NC_087203.1, read as the reverse complement.
GTTAAAGTTTTCGCTGAATAGAATTCAGGTACGGAAATGAAGTAGATTTCAGGCGCGGAAATAAAATAGAATTCAGGCGCGAAAATAAAGTAAAATTCAGGTACGGAAATAAAGTAGAATTCAGGTACGGAAATAAAGTTGAATTCAGGTACGGAAATAAAGTTGAATTCAGGCGCGGAAATAAAGTATAATTCAGGTACAGAAATAAAGTTGAATTCAGGTACGGAAATAAAGTTGAATTCAGGCGCGGAAATAAAGTTGAATTCAGGTACAGAAATAAAGTAGAATTAAGGCACGGAAATAAAGTAGAATTCAAGCGCGGAAATAAAGTAGAATTCAGGCGCGGAAATAAAGTAGAATTCAGGTACGGAAATAAAGAAGAATTCAGGTACGGAAATAAAGTAGAATTCAGGTACGGAAATAAAGTAGAATTAAGGTACGGAAATAAAATATCTTTGCGTGTGTTGGTGAATGTATTGAAATAGAAATAATGACGTTAAAATGGGCCTCTTGCTAGGATATGCGACGACCTACTTTTATTTCAAGTTTGATCGCCGCTCTCGGGTTTGAGAAAAGCTGTCTCTGTCTGATTCCAATTATTATAATAAACATAGAATCCTTACAATTCCTATTTAACACTAATCATCTTTTAGAGAACGTGTAATTTCCAAGTCGTGCTTTAGCGCCATGCTTGCAAGCCTTCATAAGAGAGAGAGAGAGAGAGAGAGAGAGAGAGAGAGAGAACGTCTTGCTCCCATGGAAGATCCAGGCGGTATGAGAGAAAATGGGAAATTGGGAGCTGGAAGCCCAGCGGAGAGAGAGAGAGAGAGAGAGAGAGAGAGAGAGAGAGAGAGAGAGAGAGAGAGAGAGAGAGAGCAACTGGACGTGTCGGTTGCCGGTTTGGAAGGTAACGAACGAAGAGAATGGATAAATTTCAATTTGCACCGCTCGCTGCTGGAATCATCAAACAGTTCCCTTAATTCTCTATAGCCTGGAAAACACGTTAATTGTTTACTAACTTGCTTAAAGTAAACTATGGCTTATTCTCATGGAATCACGGCCCAATTAAGCAGGATGAATTATTTTGAACTGCTTGATATCTCCAATTAAAAAGTGAGGACGCTAACAAGATTATTTCAAACCGTAATAATATTAATTCTTTAAAAGATAACGCTACAATTTTATTCTTGACTTTACAAACACATTACTTAAAGTTAACGAATTAAAATTATTTAACTTCTCAACTTTATTAACGAAAGTGAAGATTCTGAGGAAATATTGACTGTTAGCGCCCCCCCCCCCTTTAAAATTTTAGCGGTAAATATAATCTTATTTTCAAATTTTCCTACACAATTTTTCCTCCATTCAAAAATATTGTTGACAAGTTAAATGAAACTAATATTGTCTTATCAATATACGAAAAAAAGGGATGACTGAATTTCAAGCCTTTTTCTAATTATACCAAAGGTTCATATAAATATATAAGATATATATATATATATATATATTATATACTATATATATAGATATATATATATATATATATATATATGAATCTGTATGGATATATATATATATAACACACACACAGACATCTATACCATAAATACAATATAAATATATAATATATCTATCCCTAGATATATATATATAATATAAATATATACATATACGTTAAATATATTATATATATTATAATATATATTATAATTATTATATTATATGTATATATAGATATATATATAATATATATAATATATTAGGTAGTATATATAGGATAATATAAGATATATCTATATACCTGTTTTTTTTTAAATATATATATATATATATATATATATATATATATATATATATATATATATATATAATATATAATATTATATATTAATAATATATAGGATATATACACATCCAAAGATAATAAAGGATCCTTCGAACACTCGTAGTAAAATAAAGTAAAAAATCGAAGGAAAAAGAAACAACTGACAATTATTTTCTAGCAATTAGGCCTAAGCCTAAACCTTACAGGATATGATCATCAGCTAGCAGTGAGGATTTGTCTCTACAGTCTGAAACGTTGCTAATACATTGCCTTTCTTCCTGCCCAGAAAAAAAACGAAAGTCATTTAAGAAGCCTAGGAAGGTTCAAAATTGCCTCTCACTCTCTCTCTCTCTCTCTCTCTCTCTCTCTCTCTCTCTCTCTCTCTCTCTCTCTCTCTCTCTGTTTCACACATTCCACTTCCCCTTCTCAAAGATTCTGTCTGTGAGTCTCTCTCTCTCTCTCTCTCTCTCTCTCACACAATGGTATTCTAGGCATCACTCTCGTCCTGTCACAAACTTTCTAGAAAAGCCCGAGACAAGGACTCATTGGGGGCCACTAAAACTTTAGTGTCTATTTTCAGGAATTGGATTTTTCTCAGAAAGCTTCCCCATGAATTTTAAATAATATTATTCTTATCCTACCAAACATCCTTCTATTGATCTCGCCCTTGACTGCTTACGGCCTTCGAATGCTTTCGACGCAGGTTCTACTCCTTGACCTCAAGGACTCTTTTCAAGGATGTAGGATGGCGTCCGTAGGATACCGGGCTATCTAGAGTAGTCTGGTGTTTGTCGGAGTAAAATGCTCTTTTAATATGAGACCCCGAATGAAGAAGGTTCCCGAATTCTTAGCGTCACAAGTAGGTGTTTATTTCATCTCTCCCGTGCTTTCGGATGAGGGCCACCATCAAGGCATTTGCGCTGGTGGGCCTTGCGCAGCTGTCCACTGCGCAGCTTTCAACAATTCTTCCATTTGCGAGTGGACGACAGAAAGTGTCATTTATTTTCAATCATAGAGCCGATTCGAGGCCGAATTAAGAATTCCGGCGATGACGAGCAGCCTCGCTCGAGAAGTGCACGGGGGAAAAAACACTCGCCGGCAACGCGACGATTGAAGTTCAAACTAAGAGAAATTGAACGAATTGCAACAAACTGAAAACGGAGCCGCGCGCGGGCCAGCAGCAGCACCAGCACCAGCAGCAGCCATCCCATCTCCCGGGGCCTCCGTTCTCGGCCGCTGATTGGCCGAGCGGGGAGTGACGTCGGCGGAGAGGCGCTAAATTAATGGCTGGACGTGCAAACTAACTTTAACACTATTAAGTCCCTTCATTGTATTTTCAATTGATTTTCCGCTACGCGCAAATCCACTTCGAAACCAACTTAATCTGAATCGGAGGAGGATGAGTCGAAGTTGGGCGTTTATAGAAATATAATACAGAGAAAAGAAATACGAGGGAGAGGCCGTCATCCTGTTTAGCCGTCATTTTACTTCCAAGTCCGAAAGACTGTTTTCAAATACTGGATAAAATGGGATAAATACCTGATATTAACACTGACACACATACCTACGATTGAACACTCAAGACGAGTAATACAACAACGAGTTTTATATAAGATTCCACGGTTTTTTACCCCTAGTGATATTGAAGTAGGCGGTATGAAGCGGCCACCATTTCCTTGAGTGACGCACGAGATATTCAGCTGGTGATCAAAAATCTACCAATGGGATTCTTGTTAGAAATTAATGCTATGTAGATTTATCCGATATAGTTTCTCGTATTTGCCAATGAATACCATATGCACCTCAAGTAGTTAATTAAGATAGGATCTTTGTTAATGAAAGAGCACCCATTTTGATGTGATTTGAAAAGCACATTCTATAATTTTGTATCTACTGTAATAATAATAATAACATAATATAGATATATATACTTATATGCAGTATACAGGTACTATGTATATATATACATATATGTACATATATAGTACATATAATTATAAATAACATATTAGTTACATAATACACGTATATATATATAATATATATATATATATATATATATATATATATATATGATATTATATATATATTAACTATTTTCACTTACTGTTTTCCTCTATTAGAATAGTAAATCATTAGGTTTCGTGTATGTATATCATGTATGCATCACCAACCTAAAATACCATATTTTAAAAATGAAAGAATTTACTCACACATCTAATGATTTAAGGCTTCAAAACCAAAAAGCTATACTCTATTTATAAAACATATATATATATATATATATATATATATATGTATATATATATATATATATATATATATATATATATATATGTATGTATGTATGTATGTATATATATACATATACACATAAACAGATATGCACTGAATCCCAAAAATAACATGAAAAATATATAATTCTTTATCGTTAAAATGAGTAAGGTCTATTCTTATGAATTATTAAATAAGCGAAGAAATTACTGGGGCACGAATTTAAAATATATTATTCATACAGAAATATCATCACGATATTTATATAAAAAAGCGCTCGATCTTCATTGCATGTTTTTAAATATTCGTTGCAGTACCGCCTCATTTTACTGGTATATTTTTATATATTTCTTTTTTCTCTCTATTTTTTGTTGCCGTAAATAAACTAAGACAGAATAAGGAAGACACCCACGCCCATTATTGTTCCGAACAATATTACCGTTCGCATGTGAAATTATCATTACTTATCAGCTAGTCGGCGCTGAGTGGCCTATGCTCTTAGTCTCCGTGGCCTGACTTGAGCGCTAAATACCATCCAGCCACCAATGCGTTATTGACCGCTCGCTAAAAAAAAAAAAAAATATCCATCATCGATTGCGCCAACCTGGCTACTGCACGGAAGGTTTTTTTTTTTTTATCCTAAGAGCAATTAAGTTTTTTTTTTTTTAGAATTCTTTTGCATTTTTTTTTTTTTTTTTGCAATTTGTTTTGTAACATATCTTGGGGCGGACACGAGGGCGTATAATGTTTTATATTTATAAAACACTTGTATTTACATTGGCATAAATATCCGAACACCAGCACATATAATACACAGTTGACACTGACGTGCACAAACACGCGGGTATATAAGCCACATACCTAAAGTAAAAATAAATAAATAAACCACCATCTGAGGTATACACACTCAGTACAGTACGCATCCGTAAGGGAATTAAAATATTACAGTGAAATCGCTTTAAAAAAAACTGCAAAATCATATGAGGAAAATTATCTTTATTCGTGACCGGTGTCTTATAGAGATTTCGTCATTGCATGAACACGCACCTTATTCGTGCTATAAAAATTATCTTTATATATCGAATAAGCAATTTGACTTTTGGTGAATATTCTTGCAACGGTGCAGAGTGAGGTCATTTCATAGCGCATGATATATATATTCATTAAATTAAGGTAAAAGGACGATCCGTTTTCCATACATTGATATATGACCAGGTCATAAAATCATATTCAGTAAACACAAACAACATAATTTCAAGCAATCATGCACGCAGGACACAAACATATTATATATATATATACTATATATATATATATATATATATATATATATATATATTCAGCAATCATGTACGCAAGACACAAACATATGTATATGTATATATATACTTACATAAATATAGGTATATGTATACATATTTTAAATTTATTAATATTTCCATGTATATATATATATATATATATATATATATATATATATATATATATATATATTATATATATATATATTATTACTCACAATTCAATATTTACGCACCAGTTCCTATTCACGCTGAATTTGCAAAAAGTACTCCAGTTCGAGAACTGATTTCTATATTAGTTTAAATTAGCCAATTTATGAGTTGAAGGTTTTCCGATGCCTAACACTTGCTTTTAAAAAGACTAACTAACGAGACAAGAAATATAATTGACCCAAAATGTCTCGCGTTGCAAATATATATATATATATATATATATATATATATATATATATATATATATATATATATATATATATCTGTAAATACATATTCTTATAAGAAAACTTTTAGGACCTTTCGCAAAATAACAATAGGGATATGCATGTATTTGTAATATATATATATATATATATAATATAGATAATATATATATATATATATATATATAATAGAATATACCATATATGATATATAAATGATAGATGGATACCTAAAGATACAATATTGTAGATACATTTATTTATATATGCACATATACACATACGTATATATAATATATATATATATATATATATATATATATATATATATATATATACATATATATACGTGTGTGTGTGTGTTATTGTGTGTGTGTGTATATATGCATATATAAATACCCACACAAACATTGTTTCTTCGCCCATGACTGATGTTGAAATAATCACACGAACCCGATTGCACCCCTGATTGTTGGCACAGCCGCGTAGCAGCTGAATGTACCCGACGACAATCATATCTGATTAAATGAGAACTTACATAAGCGGGTTTTGCTTTCCTTCAGGTACAAATTCTTAAAAAAAAAAAAAAAAAAAAAAAAAAAAAAAAATCGTCGGAATTCTCAGGTGTTCCATGCATCTGAATAAAAAAAAACGGTAATCGAACAGAAAAAGGGGAGAAATTGCGAACTTAACAAAAGCTCTAAACGTGGATTTTAAGAAACTTTTTATTTTTTAATAGAAATTAAGAAAAAAAATGTTCAAATGGCATAGCATAGCTTTCGTATTTGGAATGCCAAATTGCTAGAATATTATATATATATATATATATATATATATATATATATATATATATATATATATATATATATATATATATATAATATATATATATATATTCAGAAGGTAACCCACCTATTCATATGGAACAAGGCTACAGGGCCACTGACTTGAAAATTTAAGCTTCTAAAGAATATGTACAGGGGACACTGACTTTAAATCTAAGATTTCAAGTTACATAAGATTACAGGAAAAGGAAAAAAAAGATAAATCAATAATTAATAAGAAAAAAAAAAGATAAATTAATAAATTAATAATTAAAGATAAAAATATAAATATATGATTAAAATAAAAGGTTAATTCCTTTAGGGTAGTAATGCATCATATCTGATACATTCAATATTGAGCTATTTACAGACCTATCCTTTCACCAAAACTATTCTTTGGATTACTTTTATTTATCTCTATATTTCTTACTTTTGCCCTTTTTTTCACCACATATACACGCAAGCACTTCAATATACTTCACTTCCATATCTTCCAACCTCGGCTTCCATAGATACTTCGTGTCTTCCCAGTCTTTTGAATATATCCAAGTACCTTCCACAGTTCACTTATTTTGTAACTCCTTCTTTCATCCTGCTTTCTTCCATTATGTTTGCTGTTAAATACTGAACGGATCAATTGCTTCTATTCTCCAATACCGACATTTAATTTCTTGCTTCATCTTCATGGTTTCCATTCACCCTCACAACATTACTCTTGCTCACATTTGCTATGAACTTTCACCTTTAAAAAAAAAAAAATCCAACACTAGTTTATGCAGTTCTTCACTCCTCAGTATGTATATGTATCATCTGCTGACATCTGCCATTTCACATTCTAGTTCATGGAACAATTTTTGTCACAAAACTTTAACCCTGCCTCTCTGACAACCTGCATCACTCCATCCCCTAAGAATTAAAACCGCCATAGACACACAATAGCTTCAAACCTACTTTTTAAACCAAAAGAGTTACTCTCACGTCTACATATTCCATAACAGACTTTGTTTCCATCATAGATACATTTGAGCCTTCCTAACAAAATATTTTCTATGCTAAACACTCCACCGTCCTCCACACTGCTTTTATATCACATTATCATCAACGTTTTCTTTTTCCAAGCATAATATACAGATTTCCCCTTTAATGCCAACTTATCACATAACCTTCATTAACAGATACGCATTTTACAGACCCTCTTCCTTGTCTATACGAACACTGTTCCTCCCATGTCTATTTTCATGTCACCATTCTAACTTTCTAAATGAAAATCATTCCATGCACCTGCGATTTTGTACTAAGTACCTACCACCATGCCTCTATATTCCTTACGGTCTCCTCTTTCCTTTTTGCCTTTATATGAAACAAATTATTCCTCTCACCCATTTCTTTGGAACCTTTCCTTCATCCAGAAGTACATTACACACCCTTGTTAGTTAAGTCACACTACCACTAGTATACATACTGCAGCATTTCATCACCTACCAATGTCTCTTCCCAGCTCAACTTATTAATTCCCCCTCTACATTTGTAGCAGTCACTTTTCGAAGCATTTTCAAATTTATATTACTCCCTGTTACCCTCGTGACACTCAAATCTTATTCTCTTATTATTATTATTATTATTATTATTATTATTATTATTATTATTATTATTATTATTATTATTATTATTATTATTATATCAATTTGATCATTAACATTTCTACATTTACTTTCCTTTAGAACAATTTATTTACCCTCAAGTTATTGCTCACAAGCTCTCGTTCATTTTTATTATCTTTTTTTTCTTGCTCTATTGCTGTCTACCCTCTCCGCAACCATGTATAACAGTACAGGGTCTTCTCTTCTGCATTGCAACTGCGCCTCAAATATATTTTCCTCGTAATACCTCTCGTTTACTCAACCTACCACTTACTGTTTTCATGTATGAATAAGTGTGTGGATAATCGATAATTAATGTACAAGTCATTAGAGAAAAAGTGGTAAAAGAAAACCGAAGGACATATAGTACCTAGTAAGACCAACTTGTAATATTTGGATAGAAAGAAGTCATTACCGGTGATAACACTATCTCACCGATAATATTGCAGGTGTTGAGGCCGCCATCGAACAGACTTGGATGTTATCCAAACACTTGACACACACACACACACACACATATATGCTACACACTCTATAATCGAAGCTTTAGAGGACAAATTCTGGTCTATACGTTCTAAGGTCATTCAAGACATATCATGCCCCCCGTGTTACTTAGCGAATGAATCATTCTTTAGCAATTTGATAAAAAATATATTGCATATCACGTAAACGTGGAACGGTAGTGCTGCCACTCAAGTATAACAATGGGACAGGTAAAAAGAAATTAGGAAGAACCAGTATTAAAGGTATGACATGACTTAGTAATATAAGATATAAGTAACCAGGTATACATAATACGATGTGAGGTATGACTCACTAACGTGAATACATATACTGTGGTTAAAATTGTAGGAATAGACGGGAACTCCGATATAATATTAACACACACACACACACACACACATATATATATATATATATATATATTATATTATATAATATTATTATATATAATATATATATTATAATTATAATAGTGTGTGTGTGTGTGTGAGTAGCAATATTTTTCTATTCGTTCATTGTTAGATTCGGGACCATCACTATTCTTAGTCAAAACTATAATAATTTTCTTTTATTTACAAAGCAAAAGTTTTCTTGGAGTATTTTCCTCATTATGGAGACGAAATTTGTCAGCGAGCAAGAATGTTTTGAAAAAAGTGTCTTCCTCTCAAACATGGGCAACTTAGCATTTTAATTTATCCAGAATTTCGTCAATGCTGAACTAATTCACGAGTGGTCTATATCTCAATGAACTAGGTACGCGTGAGTAATCATGGCACTGCATTTATACTTCATCATAATCTATCAGCAAGTGGTATCTAACGCAATATAATTTCTCTACAAGTAAAAGTTCAGGCACGTAGATTAATAACTAATATTTCTAATCGCTATGTCTATTATTATTTTTGTAGGAAACCCTCTTTTGAAAATGTCTAATTAAATATAATCACTGCCCCAGCAACTTTCAATTTACCTTTTTATCTTTTCAATTCCCACTGTTGTTTCGCTCTTTAAGGGCGCAGTCTTGCAAGCAGAAAGAATAAAAAAAAAATTAATAAAACTAAGAATAAGCAAAATCTGAGAATATAAACCATAGAATTAATGCCGCTGAGGAGGTATTATTACGTAGTGAACCATTAAAATCACTATGAATTAATAGCATATATTTTTTTATTTTTCTTGGACAGCTGATATTAGTGGTAATGATTTCTTTACAAACTTCATAGTTGTGAATGCTATTAAATAACATTAGCTTGATCAATCGTTACCATAATATAAATTACCACAATGTAAATAAATTTTTATCTCTACTAATAACATTCTATCATTGTTATTGTATTTTAATATCATTATTAATAACTATAGGTACATTCGCATACAGTCATGAGATGAAATAAAAAAATATGAAGAGGTATTACTAGTTTCGTGAAAATATCTACCGTAAAGAGGCAAAAGGCTGCACGAAATAAGCACAGTTACCGTAAGGAAGTCTCCGAAGTGTTCCCTTTGTTTCGGAAATATTGACAAAAACACTTGAAAACAAATATTCTTTTCTTATTTCTAACACATGTCACCGGTACTGATATTTTCGAAACTATACGTACATAAATACCTATCACATATTATATGTATATTTATGAAGGGAAATATTGATTCTTAATCGACATACCAAAAACTGCGACGGCAATTATTCATCTCTTGAACATTTGAAGCAAGGTCGTTAACCGTAAACAATACGATAAATTAAGAATAAAATCATTAAAATGAAGCTTTTCTATTGAGAAAAATAAAATCCTCATTTAAGGAAAATTTCAAATTAACGTTACTCGCAGGAAAGAAAAATCTAAAAACCTCCACATTGCTTTATTGAAAACGGGGCATGCTCCCGATTAAAACCTTCAGATTTCTGGGCAGGGCAAAACGCATCATTGGAACAAGCAGAGCGATAGAAGGGGATTGTGCTTGATGAAAACAGACCCTTACGAAAACAGCAGGTGCTTGCGCCGTCTGTGTACAGGGAGCGCTGGACAACTCACGCTGATGGTGTATTAATTTTTCGTTTTTGCTTTGGCGCCTTACAAAACCTGTTTCGCCTTTTGTTTTCTCTCTCTCTCTCTCTCTCTCTCTCTCTCTCTCTCTCTCTCTCTCTCTCTCTCTCTCTCTCTCTCTCTCACATATTTCGTCTTGAATTAAGGTTCGCGAAGCCTTGAGCGCAATCGTGGAATATTTTCCTTAACGATAATCATTCGAATATATGAACAACTGACACGTACGTAAGATATCTGCTTGGATAAATGCCTCCTGCTTCTCGTGTTTAGGAAAATACGAGGTAAATCGCACGCACACACATGGCGAATTCCATTTTATCATTGTACGAGCTGAAGTACAAATTTCTAAGCGTTACGTAAAAACAGAAACCTTAGCCCACTGTACTTTGAATCTAGGATTCACGCCCTACTAGTTCTGAGTAATCCGAAAAAAATTTACTCGCACGTATGACCATAAACACTAAATATAAATACAAATACAACCATTAACAATACCGTGGACAAGAAAACCGGGGGACTCCAGCTTCGTCCACGCAGCCATGATTGCGATGTAACCTTCCGTTGCATTCGGTGTTCTCAAAATCACGGTGATATCACAAAACGCGTCGTCTGAGACGTCGTTTTTCTTCGCCTCGCACTCTGCCGAAGGGAAGACGGTCCAGACAATCAACTGTGTCAGGGAAACTCCTCCAAGGACCGTAGTTTTTCCCGACGGAGTTCCCACCGAAGGCGGAACAACGACGAGGACGAGGACGGCGGCGGCGGCAGGGGAAGAGGTTCTGCAATGGCTGCCGCTCCCTTCCGACGGCCGCTGACGGCACACAAGCAGCAGCCATTTCACCGTCAAAACGATCAAGGGCTCTTCGACTTGTTCACTGCCGCGGCACGGCGTTCGCCTGGCGGTGACGCTGCCAGGGGTGGGGGGTGGGGGGAGGTCCTCGAATCACTTGCTTGCATTGCAACGTCGGAAGATGGGAGAAATGATTTTAAGAAATTGAGGTGTGTGTGGGTCGCGTTGGCCGGCGCAGGGCTCTGTCGCCTAAGAACTAAAAACTCTGCGTCTCCTTCGGGGCTCCTCAAGACGCTGAACCCACTACCAAACAACACCACGCCCAGCCGACCGCTACACGCCCGATGGTCAAGCCGTTGAAAATGGACCTTAAATGGATGCAATAAATGGATTTTCGAGGCAACGAACCAGTCAGGTAAAAAGGTCCAGGAGGGAGAGAGAGAGAGAGAGAGAGAGAGAGAGAGAGAGAGAGAGAGAGAGAGAAGGAAAAAAGGATGAGCGAGAGAGAAAGAGAGAAAGAGAGAGAGAGAGAGAGAGCGTAAGGAGAGGAAGGGAAGCTTCATTTGCATAGGGCAAGATGGGCTGTGGATGGAAGCGGTCACTCCCAGCCGCCAACAATATATCTCTTTTTTTGTATTTTTTTTCCCGGCCAAGTTAGTCTTTTGCAAGAATGTTTCGTGAATCCCTAAACTATATATGGCAATACTACAAGATTCGTGTTCATATTTCGTAGGAATTGTTTATTCTTTATTTGTTTATTTTTTTTAGAAAAATTTCAGTTAGAAAAATTTTTTGTCTCTGACAGTCAAACCAAGACTGCAATCAAACAACGAACAGATCACGAAAATATATTCAAATAGAATTCGAAACCTCCTTTATCATGAAACTCCTAAAAATATGGAATAAAAACTCAAATCTATTTCATGAAGTAAAAAAATAAAATAAATAAAATAAAGAAAATAAAAGAATGAGTGAAAACGTCAAATGCTTTTGAGGAAAATCCCAAAAATATGGAATATCAAATCAAATCTATTCCATGAAGTAAAAAAAAATAAAAATTAAACTAAAAAAAAATGAGTGAAAACGCCGAATACTTATTGATGAAAATCCCAAAAATGTGGAATATCAAATCAAATCTATTCCATGAAGTAAAAAAAATAAATAAAATAAAATAAAATAAAAATGAGTGAAAACGCCAAATGCTTACTTAAGGAAAATCCCTTTTCCATCTTCTTTTTCTCTCTTTTTGAAGCCTTGTGGTAGTGCTTGGACGGTCTGTGGCGAGAACCTAGGTTATTGCACAACTGTAAACGTTTATGGTCCCAAATTCGCACTTGAGACCTCACACTAAACTGGCAGAAATGGAGAAAGAGAGAGAGAGAGAGAGAGAGCACACTGTAAACGAACAGTTCTAATGATTCTCCAATATTTAGTTATCTTGAAGCACTTAATTCAAAAGAGCTTTATTAGATGGGGTTCATTTGAGATCAAGGTCAGGAATGAAATATTTTTGTAAAGGAATTTAAATGATTTTATGTCTTCAAAAGATTTTATTGAGATCGAGGTCCGGAAATAATTATTTATGTAGAAGATTATAAATGATTTTATGTCTTTAAAAGAGTTTGTTGAGATCAAAGTCAGAAATGAATAATTTTTTGTAGAGGAATTAATATGATTTTATATCTTAAAAACAGTGTTGAGATCAAGGTCAGGAAACAGTTTTTCAGTAGAAGATTATAAATGATTTTATGTCTTCAAAAATTTTGTTGAGATCCAGGTCAAGAATCAATTATTTTTCTAGAGGGATTGCAATTATTTTATATCTTCAAAAGAGTTTGTTGAGATCAAGGTCAGGAAATAATTTTTTTGTAAATGAATTAAAATGCTTTTATGTCTTCAAAAGAGTTTGCTGAGATCAAGGTCAGGAATGAATTATTTTTGTAGAAGAATTAAAATAATTTTACATCTTCAAAAGAGTTTATTGAGATAGAGGTCAGTAATTAATTATTTTTATAGAAGAATTTAAATGATTTTATGTCTTCAAAAATGTTTGCTGAGATCAAGGTCAGGGATGAATTATTTTTGTAGAAGAATAATTTTTTTTTTCTTCAAAAGAGAGTTTGCTGAGATCAAACTCTTAAAGGAATATTTCTTTGGATAGTAGAGCAAAATTTATTTTATATCTCCAAAGATAAAAAATATAGCTCAAAATATTTAGAATATAGAATTGTGTCATCTCTGATCGAGTTATATTATATATCCCAATATGATCATTCCCCAGGGTCACTGAATTTAAAGCTTGAAAAAGCCTCTACACAGTAGCTTGCTTTTTATATGTAGATTTATTAATGCTCTATCTTTCAATTAGCAAGGTTATTTATTGCTTGACAACATTTGACTACCAAAAAATGACCTAAATTGATCTACTTTCTATTGTCTTCACTATGAAAGCATAAGAAAGCAAACAGCTGACAGTTAAGAGCACAAATCCGTGGGACCAAACACAACTCACACCCAATCTTTTCATCACAAGAAGCAACGGTATCTCCCCCCACCAGAAGAAATCCTCCCGGGGGGGGTGAGGAACACGGTCAGAGGAAATAGATGTATATAACCTCTCTACCCTGCCCCGGGGCGCCCAACGAACGCTAAAATAAGGACGCCGGTGCTTTCACACTTAGAGAGAGAGAGATACTTTAAGTTGCTAATGCACGACGACGGTATTTAACCTAAGTGGTGATGAGTGGTGGTGAGTGTCTGGGTGAGGGCGCAGGCGGTCGCTCCTACGCGCGGGTATTTCTCGACAAACGGAATTTCTATGCTAACGGTCAATAAGTCTCTCCATCACGGCCATGTCATAAAAAAAAGGGGAAAGAAACAGACGAATAATGAGTTGAATGAAGAGAAGAATAACAGAGGAGAAGTATATATAAATAAGTGGACCTTGCCATCCCGTAATTACTTCGATAATTAACGTAGGAGGCAGTCATGTAATTAGAGGAAGAAGAGAGGAGGAGGAGGAGGAGGAGGAGGAGGAAGTTCGCTGTAATCGCCGGTGGTGATAATTTTGCCCTGGTTGCCATTACATGAAGGGTTTTGGGTTACACTTATGGTGAAAGCACCTCTCGGGAGGCGGAGGAGGGGGGTGGGTGGAAAGAGGAGGGGGAGGATGGGGGGGGGGGGGTGAGCCCTGGTTGCATCTGATTGCTTCTGGTTGGTTTCTGTTTTGCGTACGCATGCGTGCGTGGCAATCTATGCTTGCGTGATTATGCGTCCGAAGCCAATCATATTATTTGAAGAAAGGAAAATAATAGAAGGGGGGGTGGACTATCTCATGTTCCTTCAGAATCACGCCAAGAATGACCCAGAATGGGGAACGATCTCTTTTTGTAATTTTTTTAATTCTTTTAATATTCCTCGCCCCCAGAGCGAGTATTCAAATGGGAAATGTCGTGCGCCTTCGCATATGTAACCTGCAGTGGTTCGGATAATGCACTGTAATTTACATTTATGCCTTGCTCTCCTTACAGGTCCTCTTTCTTAATGAACATGAAGCTGCCAGGTTCCTATGCTGTAATTGCACACAGTGACTGCTGCTGGTGCTGCTGTTGCTGCTGCTTCCTTTGACAGATGACAATGCAAGTGATTATGCAGCGAGGAGAACAGCTCGGTTCTGTCATCACGTCATATTCAGACAGGCTGCTGCTGCTGCTGCTGTGCAGGGGGAGAGATTTTAATCAGTAAGTCTTCTTTTGGGGTTTCCTTGTGCATGATCATAAAACTTTATGCAAACGGAGCATGCGTAGGTGCTCGTTTAAATAAATGCCAAATCGACGCTTTTGTCTTGATATACCCGCAAAAATACATTCATACATACATACATATATATATATATATATATATATATATATATATATATATATATATATTATATATATAAATATATTTAATATATAATTATATATATATATATATATAATATATATATATATATATATATATATATATATATACATACATACGTTACAACAATGATTTCATTCCCGTACATAAGTGCAGTTATATACGTTAAAAAAAAAACACACATACATACACATATATTAATCATATATAGATATATATATATATATATATATATATATATGTATTGTATTATATATATATATATATATATATATATATATATATATATACACACACACACACATATACATATGTATGTGTGAGTACGTTTGTCACTATGTGTTGTCCTCGGCATCATTCTTGCTCAGCAACTGAATGACAAAATTCAACTCCTTGGATAGGACGTAAGATGGCCACCAATTTTTAAAGAACCACTGCGTGTGCATGTTCACCTGGCCAATGAATCAGGTACTATAGACCGGGAAGTTGAACACTGCTAGAGAGGTCATAGGACTAGCAACCTCATTCATGAAAAAGAAAAGGAGTACTTTCTGAAAACCTGAAGGCCAGCACGTCAGGCTGTGACACCACCTCTAGGAGGTTAAAAAAAATCCCGGTAAAAAGGAAAAGGAAGTCTCAGCCCTACAATTTAGTGGTCAAGAAGCTCGTGTCTCTAGTGATAGGTCTAGGGAGAGGAAGGTCTGATATGAATATATTACAATAAATTCTATTGGAACTTTGTATACACACACACATATGTATGCGTATATATATATATATATATATATATATATATATATATATATATATATATATATATATTTACATATATATATATATTTATATATATATATATATATATATATGTATATACATATATATATATATATAGTATATATATATACTATATATATATATATATATATATATATATATATATATATATATATGTATATATATATATATATATAGTATATATATATATATATATATATATATATATATATATATTTATATATACATATATATATGTATATAATATATGATATATATATATATATAGAGTATATAATATTATATATATATATATATATATATATATATATTATCCCATGGGAACATATAGGAAACTCTCGGTTTCTCCTGCATCAATCTTGGACAGCCAAAAGAATGTAGTACCACACATAATTCCCCTAAGGTGAAAGTTGCTCCTCAGGTCAAGGGAATTCGATATTAAAGGGTATTTGTAGCCTAATATTCCTGATTTATAAACAAATATCTGTGTTACAAACTTAACAATTATCGTCGTGAACAAAGGTTGATACCGAATACAAGAACAGAACGTGAATTCGATAGGAATATGTTCTTATGGCAGTCTCTAATGACCCAATCAGTTATCTCAAGATTTTCTTCACTTTATCTAAATTTAACTACGATCCAAAAAAAGAATTCTGAATCCTACGTGAACTGATATAAACAAATAAATATCAGGAACAGATTCTTGTCCCAAGTCGATTTCTCTGCGTCTTCCCTATTACGAATTGCATCTTATCTCCTTTTTTAAGACGAATGAGTTGGGTTATCAATATCACGAACACTTGGCGTAGGTACACTTATTTTCCAGGCAATTATAACAAATGTTCTGTAATGTATATTAATATGTACACACACACACACACATATATATATATTTATATATATATACCTATATAATTTTTTTTTTTTGCAAAAGAAAAGGACTACTGAGAGACCTACAGACCTTTTTCAAGTCACTCGTTCAGACGGACACACAGCCGAACAATTATTATGTGTGTCTTTGTAAGAAACACGATTTCATAATTATTCCAAGCAAACAATGAAAATCAGTCCATAAAGATGCAATAATGGATCCCTTTTCCTTCTCCTCCTCCTCTTCCTCCTCCTGAAACAAACCACCTAATAACAACCCCCATCCCCCACAAACACTCTACCCTCTAACCTCCCATTGGCATCGCCCCCGCCCCACCCCCGACCCGCAAACCCCAGAAGGCGAGAGACCTCCCGATCGACGCAATCAGGCAACGGAAAACAAGTAAGTCCGCAAATAGGAAGATTGTATGTCCTCCGATCGACAAAGGAGAACGGAGTAATGAGGCAATTAAAATTTTTAAGAGAGACCCGACAGCTGATAAGGTATCTGGGGAAGAGGTGAGGCAAATCGAATAATAAGGTTGGGTTCTCAATACTTTGCATTCCATCGACCTTAGAAAATGTCCTCTTGTCGGATTCCACTGCAGCTGAGAGTTCTTTATAAGGAGAACTGTTAACACCTTGTGCTACGTGCTGACATATAATCGACAATGCCAATCTACCGATTCAACTGTTTTAATGATAGTACACCGTAGATGCCTAACTGGAGGTAATGCATACTAGTAGTTCATACACACATTTATATGTATACATATATATACATATATAATATATATATATATATATATATATATATATATATATATATATATATATATACATTGTATATAAAATATATGTGCGTGTCCGTACAGAAAGAGAGAAAAAAATCAATTTAACTGTTAATCCTTTTATTATATAAGCCTGCCCTACTCACGTACACACACCATAAATAAATAGAATCATTCATTAAAAAAAATAAAAAAAAAAATTTTTCGTTGATGATCAAATAAGTTTATATATAATATAATATATATATATATAAATTATATGAGTCTTATCACATCACCATGAATCACACACACACTACAATCGTATCTATCTATCTA
>NC_087203.1:109879714-109914714 GCF_015104395.2 Macrobrachium nipponense | reverse complement strand
TATTATGGACTTCTTGAGGTGCTGTAAATCACTTGTCCAAAAAAAAAAAACAGTAAATAAAGAAACTTTTGGAGAAAGAAATGAAAAAAACAAAAAGAGTGCAATGGAAGTTACGAGGCGAGGTTGGAGGTTCTTTCGTATATAATATATATATATATCTATATATATATATGTATATATATATATATATATAGATATATATAATATATATATATCGTTTTCGGACGCAGGCACGCGTTATGGAAAATCATGTGCAATGCATTTTGTCAGGAGAGAGAGAGAGAGAGAGAGAGAGAGAGAGAGAGAGAGAGAGAGAGAGAGAGAGCACCTGGTCGGAGAAACGTGTCCATTCGAGCCATCACCTTGGCACTTAAAATTGGATATAAACTCCAATATATGGCCCTTTGATGATGGACAAATGATTTACTGTCAAAACAGTGAAGAGGCAGCGTTTATAGGACCAGTACAAGAGGCACGATGCTTCTGGAATTTTATGAGCACTCATGGTCATCAAAGGGTCAGGATAAATTCATTCATTCCACCCCCTTCCCCTCTCTCTCTCTCACTCCCCCGACCACAACCGCAAGAGTTGAGTGAGAGGGAAAGAGACAGACTCAGTAAGAGAACGGCTGACGAATCTCGTGCATGGCAAGAGACAGCCTTCCAAGGAAACAGTTAAAAACTGAACGCACACACATAAACTCGTCCTCACGACACAGCGATGGGGGCAAACAAACACTGGTTATGTCACACGCGTCTCTTTTGCACGGCTATCGGCATCTTGCAACAACATTTTTCACAGTGCTTATATATATATGTATATATACGTAAGTTCTCACACTTGGGAGGTTTCGCCTCGTGACGTCACTGGACCTAACGAACGTGAAGGCGAAGTGGACGAAGTACAATTAGATGAGGAGGAGTATTCCGTTTTCTGTCTTCCTTTTGCTCCCTTCCTCAGAAGGAATCAGTCCAAAGAAAAGCAGCACATCACATCACCAGCTTATATTATTACAATAATAAAAGGCGTCGGTGTGGAAGAAGAAGAAGAAGAAGTAGAAGGCGTTCTCCTCAGCAAACCACAAACCACTAAGGCATAAAACATCGCGACTCCCAACACACTTGATATATATATACATATACGGTTCCTTACCTTTCGAAGAAAAAAAAAACACCCAATTGTCGGCGTCCACTTTGAGGAGAAGTAATCCAATAAAAGTAGCGACTGCGAGGTATATAAAACGCCGTCACAGAAGCACACCACCAGCAGCAGCAGCAGTAGCAGGAGCAGTGGTGGTGGTGGTGGTAGGAGTAGTAATAGAGAAGAAGTGTCTGAGAGCAGCAGCACCACCGAGCCAGGCCGAGGAGGAGGAGGAGGAGGAGGAGGAGAGCACGGGCGGTGGAGTTGCAAGTTGCAAGGGAGGCTGGGGGAGAGTGGTGGCCGGCCGTACGTCTCTCTCTCTCTCTCTCTCTCTTTCTCGGGCAGGCAAGATGGCGGCGGCGGCGCTTGTGTTGGTTGGCCTGTGAGTGAGTGAGTGTGTGCGTGCGTCCGAGCCTCAGTGGGTGTGGGTAGAGAGTCTCACTCACACTCTCTCTCTCTCCCTCCCTCTCTCTCTCTCTCTCTCGTTGGCCGATCCTCGCGCGCCTCGCACTCACTGGCTGATCCTCGTCGCCGCCTGACTGGCTGCTGCCTGCTGGTGCTGGTGGTGCTGTGCCTCCTCCGTCCCCGTGTACCACCCGGGTCCCCGGGAGGCGATCCGGGACCCATCCCGGGACCCTGGCACCCGGGCCCAGCCGGGAGTAGCTAGGGCCGCGCGATTCGGCGGCGCGCACACGCACACGGCGGAGTTCTTCTTCTTCGCCCGTTCCGCCTGGGACGGGCCTTTTTCAATGGGGTTCATACGGACCGCTTTTCACGTCCCCCTTTTCTTCTGTCCTTATTCCCTTCTTTCTCTCTGGGATTTTAACCTGCCTATGGGTAATTTCATGCAGCTCAAAAACAGCATAAACCATTCGCGGGTATGAATATACTCTACGTAAATACGAAAGCTATAATGTTTTGTTTACGAACGAAAGCGACGCAGCTGACTAAAGCATCTGGGAATAAGCGATGGGAAAAGAAAGAAAGAGAGAGGTAGAGAGACAGAGGCTGAGAGAGAGAGAAAAGAAAAAAAACTCACTCTAGCTGTCTGTCTCCTGAGATAAAGAAACTTGACGCAAAACACAAATCTGTCATTCTCCTTGTACGAGACGTATTCATATCTGGTTCCTGGTAAAAGGGTCTAGAAAGGCAGAAGTTATCTATAAAAAAAAACATCATTCGACATTTTCTCGCATCAGGAACAAAGTTTTAACGTTTTGCTAACCTAAGATAGCTTGAATGTTTTATATCTCAAAAGTATACTGAGGTTTAATCAAGTAACTTCTCATCCTTACCAAGTTTTAATTTATTTTTTAGATCCAACTTCAGATTGCAAACGTTGACAGCAAAATTTAAGGGAAAATACGCGTTGGCAACTCAAGGGTCAGAGCTGTCAGGATGCAACAAAAAATAGATAAAAAAAAGCTGTTGTTTACAAAGGATACTTCAGATAACAGAACCCAGAGAGTAGAATAAAAGAGCCAGAGAATCTCCGGAGATGATATCGGGGGAACATGTAAAGTGAGAGAGAGAGAGAGAGAGAGAGAGAGAGAGAGAGAGAGAGAGAGACGGGGCGAGCCATGAGCGAGCCAACATAGCAGGAGATGGCTCCTTGGCGTTCTTCACCAGTGAGCCGCAAGCCCTGAATCAATATGGCCGCTTCTACCAGCCAATGGCAGGCCGGGCCTGGCAGAGTGGGCGGGGCTTGGCACACCTAGCACTCATTTGCTAAGTTTTAAAACTTGCCACTGCTACGCTTTTCATCACTGAAATGGGACAAACGCCAAGGATTTGGAATAAAATCGTCATTCGTCTTTGAAAACTTATATTAACGGGAAATAAACCTTCAGATATTGCTTTTATAGCAGCTCAAGGTTTGCGGAGCCTTCCCTACTTCCGACCCCCGGCCGACCTGATACGACCTCTCCGCGACCTGGTGCCACGACCTGACAATGGCTAACTTACCACCACTCCCAGTTTTAACAATTGCTGGTTTTCTCCGACTTTCTCATCACGTCAATTAAAACTGAAGCAAATTGAAGAATGGTATATATATTTCCAAATTCCAATAGCGAATTCCTCCATCATGAAAATTCGACACTTAGCCAGGGGGTATGGTTAGTGATCAACAACATAGCCCGCTAAAAATGCCCTTAAATATCCAAATTGATTATCATTCTGTACATGGAAAATTTTTTTTACTGAGTGAAATTAACACCTATTATTTAAATATTGAAGATCAATATTTATATAAATATATATACATACATATATACAATATATATATTTATTTATTTATTCATTCATTCATAAATATTTGAGTGCGCAAAGAATGATATTCTGACGGAGAAGACCAGAGTCATAGCCTCACAATTTTTTTTTTATTATTTTATTTTTTTACTATTATTATTTCACAGTATTCCAGAGCACAATCTTTTATCTGCTGGATGTCAAAACGTTATAATAAATTCTAAACAAAATAACAAATAGTAAATAGTATTTCTATAAATAAAAAGAGAGGACCTCTGCTAACGGCAATTTTTTTAAAAAAAAAAAAATCGTAATTTTTTTTGTTTAATCAAAAACCGTCCGATGCCCCCCAAAGAAAAAAAATTATAGATATAATAGAAAGAATTGAGAAACCATAACCTCTGACAAGGACAGCCATAGATAGGCACGTGAAGAATTTTAGCCGATGATTTTCAACCATTCGGTGTAAAAAAAAAAAAAGTACATTTCATAATGAAACCATCAGAAATTCTCTCTCTCTCTCTCTCTCTCTCTCTCTTTCTGACTTGCAATTTCGAACATTAAATTATTTTTTTCCTTCTGTGGTGACAGGAATAATTTAATTTATCATTAATTAATTTTCAAATTATTTTTCTTCTTCTATGATGACAGGAATTCATCAGTAATTAATTTTCAGTCTTTCACAGTTAAGTTACCTGAAAGCAACGGACTTCGACCAAAATTGGGACAGAATGGAAATGCAAAATTTTCTTTAGTGTTATTGTGACGAAATCATTATTACGTGGGATTCAGTTCTTCAGAATTTCAAGTGAAATCAATTCAATGTCCATTAAAAAGAAAAAAGAAAAGAACATGAAATGCTATTATGGGTGAGGTGGTTCAACTCGGGCTGTAGAGTTAGGGTGGTTGGATCAGGCTGTAAGTCAGATTTTAAGTCAGATTTCCAACAGGTTTTGAGATCTTACATACAGATGGCGCCACTTCGGTAATTATCCCTGCCTCAACAAGTGATTATGAATATCACTACACAAAATAGTCAGCAATGAAAGTAATATATTTCTCTATTACTAAATTTATTCCTGCCTCAAATAATGATCATGATTATCACCGATAAATTTCAACTTCTTCGAATTTTAGGACACTGACAATAATTCGTTAAAAAGTAAATAAAAGAACCTATGGTGCTTCTTTGCAGGCCGTTTCTTTCGCACAAAATACCCATTATACTTTTCACAGACTCAAGCATTTCAATTCCTAAAGCATAGGGCAAGAGTGAACCTTGGCATCCGGGTATCATGACTGAGGTATTTCCGCTTATGAAACTCGGTCAAATATTTTCCAATCTAAAAATAGGAAATAATATGAAAGTACGATTAAATAAAAGGAAAATAATTGCCTTTCTTATACTACTTACTTAACCATTAATATCTTATTTTTATAAATCCTAAAAAAACTTTACAATAAAAATTAGGTTTAAAGAATGCAAATGTAGGGTCGGCGTAATCTTGCTGCAGGTTATGTGCTACAGATACCGTCTTATAAAGAAACTTGGATGTTTGACAAGTTGAAAGTCAAACAAGAGATAAAATAAATAACAAATTGTTTATAAGTCACTATGTCACAACTGGCACAAAACACGCAAACACACAACATATTTATGTACATATGTATAAGCATATCATATATATATATATATATAAATATATATATTTATAATTATCATATTTATATATATTTATATATATATATATATATATATATTTATATATATATGATATATATATGTATATATATATATATATATTATATATATATATATATATATTATATACATACACACAAACAACAACCATACATATATATATATATATATATATTATATAATATATATTTATTATTATATATAATTTATTTATATAACTATATATATATATATATATATATATATATATTATATTACAACCACATACCATACACACACATACATACATACATTATTATTATATATATATATATATAATATATTATCTATATCTTATATTTTATATATATAATATTATATAATATATATATATATATAATTATATATTATACACACACATACACTACACATATATATATATATATATGTGTGTGTGTGTGTGTGTGTGTGTGTGTAATATTAAACTTGTCTGTACCGCACGTTATTCATTTCCTGAAAACTGGTGCCATTATTCAAACAAACACGCGTACACAAATACAAGTACAGATCAAGAAGAGAGAGAGAGAGAGAGAGAGAGAGAGAGAGAGAGAGAGAGAGAGAGAGAGAGACGGGCGTAGCCGCTCTACATACAAGAAACCGCATTTGAGTAGAGCCGGAGACCAGGCATAGCAACTTTTCTCTCTGCAATGTCTTCTACGATCGTCTTCTCAAGTGTGTGAGGGTGATTTGTTCGAGTTGTAACTGTGTATTTATCCTTTTTTATCCTTATTCTGATTATTCCAGGGCCAGAATGTTTACCGACAATTGCTCCAAATATTATGCGTGTCTTCTTTGCCAGCTTAATCGGTTACTGGCATGAATTTCTGCGATCTCCGTAAAATTTTTTTAACTATTGTATTTCTCACCAAAAAGACAATATGCAGCATAAGAAGGACGTAGGGTGTATGGTTAGCAGGGTGAAGAAAGTGCTATGTATGTATGTATGAGTTATTAAAAAAATATTTTAACGATACTCAGTTCTCAAAAATAATTCTACGTCTCCGATATCTAGTCAATCTACTGCGCCACTCATTGTTTTATCGGTAATTATAGCATGCATGATATATTGACGTCAATGCAACATAAGATGTGAATATCTGAAGGACTGGAAAGTTGCTACAAAGTAACAAAAGTGAGGATTTTGTCAAACATACGAAAGAGGATATGGCTGAAATTTTTGGATGGGTCAATGGAGTCGATCAAAATTCTTAATTAATTGAAGCCTCAGTTTGTCTCGCAATCCGCCCATCTTTCTGATGATAATGTTTTGTATTTTAATTTCTCTAATTCCATCGACATAAAATTCATGGCTTTTATTATTATAACGTACGTCATCGTTATTTTCTACATCACATTTCCAGCGTTTCTTTCCGTTTCCTCTAAAAATACTGCTGCACGCTTGTCATGTGGTTGTATGAATCCACAACCTGATTTGTGTACCTATTCATTTCTAGCCTTTAATTGTTTAACGACTGTTATTTATTCTCATTATCTCTGTTCTCTATTTCTCCATAAACCGAATCCCTTTCGGGCCTGGCCAAGCCTAATCCCCAATCGGGACTCCGTCTGCTCATTTGTTTCTCTTCAAATTTTATCATTCACTTCATGTTCTCTCTTCCTTTCGAGAATTTCACTTTTTTATGTGTCGTCAATAGATCCATCGTCTTCCTTATCACAAGATCTAAACTCCAATTAAACATGATATAGTTACGTTCCAAAGCCATTTGCACTTTCCAATACCTTGTTGCCCGATTATTAAATTACTTATATGATGAATTATATTCTAAGGAGAAACAGAAACACGCAAAAAATGTACGGATATACATATTAAAAATATATAAGTACCTCTTTCTTCTTTAGGAATGGACAAATGCCTTCTTAGACAAGGTATCACTTTCAAAATTATTTTATTTCTACATTTTTTTTATAAATTCCTGGAAGCTTTTCATGATGTCGAGTACCAAATAAAGACACCGTTGCTCTTACATGATCCGAAAGTTCCTTATAACAATAATAACCTAATCCTTACTTTTTTTGTTACAGTAAAAGTGATTCCGATGAGAGATTTCCTAACTAATGTGCATGAACTGGTAAATGAAAATTTCTTGTGGATTTTGAAAAGTTGCATTTAACTTTACCTCTCTCATGTACACAAGTTTGCATATGCAAATCATCAATCATTACGCTTCATTACATCAACTTTACATGTCTTTAATCTTCAGCAGTCATGCCACACGTACTTAGCCAAATTTGCCTGGGTAAGGATTATAACTTTTTTTTTTTTGCGGGGCGGGAGGGCCTAAAGTGATGCCCTAAAGATTTTTTAAATTCTTTTACATAGATGAGTGTCGATGAAAAGTTTAACATTTTGTTGGCTTATCATCTGAACGACGGCAAAAGGGGAACCAATCATTTAGGATATCAAACGAACGAGAGAGAGTGAGATGATTCGCTAATCTGTTAATTATGTCTTCATTTCCTAATTGTGAAATAACATTTGCCAACGTAATTTATTTTTTTAGATTACATATACTCGTAGTTTTCAACAAATCATTTATAATACATTCACGGTTTTCGACAATTCCGTCATACTAAGAAGCACCGTGATTTAGATATCTTATATTCTCTCTCTCTCTCTCTCTCACACACACACACACACACACACACACACGCTTACATATTCATGGTTATCAACAAATCATTAATAATATAATCATAGTTTTCGACAATTCATTCATTCTAAGAAGCACCGTGATTTAGATATCCTAACCATTCTCTCTCTCTCTCTCTCTCTCTCTCTCTCTCTCTCTCTCTCTCTCACACACACACACACACACGCACGTACAAATGAAAGCGAAAGATATCATCAAGCCTGGGAGCTAAATAACACTGGTACTTAACCGCTGCCATCATCTCGACCAGAAGAACTTGAAAGGGAAGAGCGTCGGGCCTCTCCGTTGGGGTAGTGGCCCGTGGGAGAGGGAGGGGGGCTATAGTGAGGGGGGAGGGGGGGGTCAAGAAGTTACGGATTCTCTCAATAATGGCGGTTTCCTGAAAGATGGACCATTTGCGTATTCTCCGAAGTCCGCCAAATGAACCAACAAAGAGGGAGCACGGCGGGACTGCACGGATATTACGTCCTCGGAATATGAAGATGGCCGAAGATGGAGGATTTCAAAAGGCAGCACAAATTAGTGAAGAGAAGCGATAAAAATATCAAACAAAGCAGAGATGATCGGGAGAGGAATGTATATAAAACAAGAGACTTGTTCTTCCAAACCTGATGCAGACTCCATATGTTGCTCACCTGCCGACTTTAATTCAGATGTGTTCTCGTTTCTACTGGTTCTACCTAAAAAAAAAAAACTCCCCAGGTGAAAGTCAATTTCAATATGCTGCTGCTAAGGATAGTTTTTCTTCACCACTTCAAGAATTCCATCAAACAGACACCTTTCAAATACGCGTAAGTTTACTAAAGTTGTTCTGACATACTTAAATCCTGGGTTTGAAGAGACAACTTTATTTATTTACTACAATGAAAACTGTACACAATAAACTGGCATTGTAATCTTAACCTAAGTCAGAACTAAAACATATTCTCTCTCTCTCTCTCTCTCTCTCTCTCTCTCTCTCTCTCTCTCAGACACACACACAACTCAAATCTATCTCTGCTTCCCTGTCAAAAAAAAAAAAAAAAAAAAAAAAAAAAAAAAAAAAATAGTGGTTAGACAATGTATGGTAGAATGAATAAACCAAAACTATTTTAGATGAAACTTTAAATATTTCTTGGGCCACCTTCGAGCATTCATATGATGTTACCAGCAAGGCTGTGGAACATCCGAATCATAAGTATATCTTAGTTTAACCAGACCACTGAGCCCGAAGGATAAGATATTTTTACGAGGCTAGGAACCAATTGGTCACCTAGCAACGGGACCCCGCAGCTTATCGTAGGATCCGAACCACAGTATATCGAGAAATGTATTTCTAATCACCAGAAATAAATTCCTCTGATGCCACGTTGGCAGAGAGGGGCGCGAACTTGGGCCACCAAATCGGTAGGCGAGCACGCAACCCATTCATCCAACAAGGAACTGAGTTGAAGACAGGCCAGTCTTCATGTTAGGTGGGCTGCATATTGAGATGAAGGCACCGAAAACAATGGGGAACTAATGGCATGAAACCCAACCAAATGACAACAGCAGCTCAAGATTGTTCAGCTCTAAAGAGATTATAACTACCGTTGCTCCCTAACAGAGCCTTCACTGGAGTTTGAAGCTTGACGCAGCCTGATAGCAGGACCACCCCACAGTTATACAGGGTGTCCATAATGTCCCAGTACCATTAAAAGCAATAACTACTTGTAATGGTACTGGGACTTTATGGACACCCTGTAGTACTGGTATATTTTACACGCGTTAGACCTACTCATGCGCGTCTTGCTACAGTCACTGCCAGAAGCCTCTTTCTCTGCATACCTTGATGACCTCATGGAGCTAGGCTAGTGGGTCCATGTGAAGGATCATACATAATAAAATAGGCGGATTCTACTTCACCCGAGAAATATGGCTGAATTCCAAAGGACGCAACCTATCAACGATCACGAAGGCAGGAAACTTTAATGTCTAGAACACTATAACGGTGTATTCCTCACAGCTACTGACAACCCCATGAGAAAATGAACACTTGCAATAAAGATGATAGTTCTGTTGGCCTCACAGACTATCCATCTATCTGCGCTGCTTCAATGGATGGTAGGAAGATCAGAGGTTGCCTGATCTATAAAAGGATTTGATTGTATCAACAGTGAATCGTGAGTATCTCATGTTACACGTCACTTCGACTAATGAACAAATGTCCCAGGCCTTGCAAACCAAAGATGTCTTCTTTGGTCAGGTCAAAGGTACCAAAGATATCTTCTTTGCTCAGGTCAAAGGTGGGCACTGGGAACCCTTGCACGCGTCTTTGAAACCTGCCACAAGAGCAAGAGGTTGAGAAGGGATGCGATGATGTGTGGTACCTTTAGGTTTCTATAGCACAATAAAATAAGGGTGAAAAAAGGAATAAATATTAACTTACATTCTGGTCGGAACCGTTAACAATGTAAATACAAAAACAGACAATTTGGATATTTACATGGTGTGCGTATGATGTTTTAACGGGCGAAGAAAATCAAGGTACCTATAAAAACAAGGTTTAGTTGGTCAGATGGTGATTGTACCCTTAAACAAAACACGAGGTGTGGAGTATCGAAAGGTTACTTGTAAGTATTCATGTCCATCTGCAACTTTCTGCTACAGTTCGTCATCTTTCATCTCCGATGGGGTAGGACTGGTTCTAGTGGACGAGTTGCAAGAGTTGATCGCGAGACAAAAGAAATCTTTCCTAAATTTCCAAATTTGAAATCTGGATCATAAAAAAATGTGAAATAAGAGACAGGGATCATTCTGCGGACACGTTTTATACCGGTCAAGGCCTCAAACCTGTAAATAACTGAAATCTAGAAATCTCAATAAATTGCCTGTTTCATGGAAACAGTAGTGCAGTAAAATAAAAAATTAACAAACGATGTCCTCATCTTCAGTACTGCATTAAATCTACCTATGACTAATGCAAAAACTGATCAGAATATACAGCTGCCCCTGACTGTTTTTGTAATAATAGCGGCCACGGTTGCATAAGCCACTTTTTTGGGATACGTTCGGTTGTAAGTGTACCAAATATGGATCATTTTTTCATCACAAAATACACAATTATCTCCCTTTTTAAGTAGAGTTTTATACTGGGTGCCTCATCCCGGTCTGTAACATCCGTGTCGCCTCTTGTCACATCAGCAATGAAACATCTTCCCTGCCTATCAGTCAACTTGTGTGGGTCAAAACCAGCTTAGTAAGCTGAAGATCAACACCTCTATATGTATATATTTGTGTGTGTGAGTGTGTGTCTTTACGACACGCACGTAAATCAGTAAAAAAAAATCATAGCGAAGAACCTACAGCAGGAAAGTCTTCTTGTTACAAGATTTATCTAGACTAACGCAGCTTGGAGAGAGAGAAAAAAAAGAGAAAAAAAGAAAAAAGTTTTAAGCCAAAACGGAGCTTGACTGGAAGAACATGTCTCCTTAGCTATTCAAAGCATGAGAGAGAGAGAGAGAGAGAGAGAGAGAGAGAGATTATATAAATCATCAGTATGCCTTGGGGGCAGGTGGTTAAGCTACCCGCTGCAAGATACACACGCACTCTCACATGTACATACGAGCACGCGCGCGCGCTGATTATTACGATGTTTCTCGTTCTTCCATTAACACCGCAATTCTCGGAATCCTTACAAATCAGTTTCGAATCTCTCACAGGGACATGCAATGCAATGCAATGTCACAAAATGAGTTGGCAGAAAAATCAAGAGAGAGAGAGAGAGAGAGAGAGAGAGAGAGAGAGAGAGAGAGAGAGAGAGAGAGAGAGAGAGAGAGTTCAAATCTTTTTATTTTTCAAATTTGTATTCGCTTTTCACGTAAAATTTTATAATATTTACAACAGGTAATACACATTATTAACATTAAAATACTTCAGTTCTTGAGTCAGACCATTCGTGTGACCAGTTTGGTGTTAAAAAGAAAGCATTAAACACATGTGTGTACGTAGAGAGAGAGAGAGAGAGAGAGAGAGAGAGAGAGAGAGAATTCTTCCCAAAACCAGCTGGTGAAGAGAAAGTAGGTACATGCCAGACTATGTATATGGTGAACCATGAAAAAAATATATATCACAAGAAGAATATTCCATTTAAATTTCTTGACGATTTCTACATTTATAGTATAATATACTCATTTTAAATAAACACATAAGGTGACCAAGTAAACTCTAGTACATTTGTAGCATAATATATTCATTTTTATATTCATTTTAAATAAACACCTAAGGTGACCAAGTCAACATTCACCCCCCTCTGGATAACTAACGAACAAAACTCGCAGGTTCCTGACGATGTTTGGAGTCCCTTAAGTCAACAGGACCCGGGAACCCGGGTGGGTGCGTCCCCCGACGGCTGGGAGGCGGCCGTTTCGTACTCTAAAGGGACCCAGGCTCTGAACAAGATCCATACGCAGTCTCCTGTCACTCTGTCGGATTTGAAAATAATCCCAATCAAGTATACGACGACATCAATTACCAGACAAAACCCAACTGTTAAGTAAGCAAAAAAATAAATAAGCAAATAAAAAATAAAATATAAATATTAATAAATAAAAAAGTCTAAAGGACTCCCCAGCAGATTCTTCGTGATGTAAAGAATTCTTAATGGAAGTGAACATTCAGCAGGATGATAAATAAAAAAAATAAATAAATAAATAAATAAATAAAAAACGATTAAAGGACTCCCCAACAGATTCTTCGTTATGTAAAGTATTCTTAATAAAAGCCAACATTCAGTAGGATGTTAAATTCAAGGTGCTGCTGTCACAAGGTAATGATCAATAACTTATCATTATTTACAGACGTCCAACCACTGTGGCAAATAAACATCCTTCTCTGACAGAAAATCGTACAATGTTGGCTCTCTCTCTCTCTCTCTCTCTCTCTCTCTCTCTCTCTCTCTCTCTCCTTCTCTTCTCTCTCTCTCTCTCTATTTGCTTAGTTACTAATAATCTAAGATTTCCTACAATTATATAAATCGATCCTAAAACAACGACAAATCCTTTCCCTAAATAAGGAAACTAAATCCACACGAAACTATCATAGTTACTATTATTCAGAAGATAACCCCTATTCATATGGGACAAGCCCACCACAGGGACCAGTGACTTGAAATTGAAGCTTCCAGAGAATAGCATGGCGCTCATTCGAAAGGAATAACAGAAGGAGATGGGAAATAAATACAGAGAGGAGAGAGATCAGTCATCAGAAACGAAATCACAAAGTCAAGAAGAGCAAAAGCGCACACATGTGAGGAGTCCAATTGGAGCGACAGATGGAACTGGAGTAAACGCTCTTTGACTCAAGTGCTGCTCCTCCACCGGGAACAAGCTGCAAGATGAGGCGAGATTGGCGTGCATATAAGATGGGCGTTTTATGTACACAAATAGTGCCCGGGCGTAATTGAGATAGAGAGCTTTATGCCTCGCGATAAAATAAAAAAAAAGGTGAATTTTTTTTTGTTTATTTACTTGTTGTTGATTTCCTTTTTGTTTACCGTCCCTTCCCTGATACCTAAAGTTTTGTTACATTGCTTATGCAATGAGGTTTTTTCGTTTATAGTTTATTTGTTTTTATTATTTTATTTGTTGTTTGTTTGTTTGTTTACCGTCCCTTCCTTGATACCTAAAATTAAGAATAATTTGTGCAATGTGGTTCTGATTTGCAATTGAAAAGTTGAACCAGCAATTTTAGATTAATTATGTACGAAAGATGTGAAAAAATTACAACTGAAATAAAATTTGTGCATGAAAATAAAAAAAAAAGTTGAGCTACATGTATGACTGACCAATGTATATTATACAGAAGTCAGTTGGCCAAAGAGTTAAGCAAACTAATGCAAAAAAAAAAAATAAATAAATAAAATATTCTATAAATGAACATATGAATGAAAATCCTAAACTAAAACAAATGGCTAGACAAAGTGATGCGCATTTTGTGTGGTAAAAGGGCCAAGTAGTCACATACCATGAGTTGCTTCCCTCTTACAAAGATTTCTTCCTTCTTAGATATATGTTAAAATTTAGTTAAATCGTTGGGGTATCTAATACAACAGAATATCATGGTGCTTTTATGTTCTATTGACAAGGCCCATGAAACCTCAGTAAACACTTTTCTTTTTTTTAGAACATCGTAATTACTTAACAGAACGTATTCGCAAGTCCTTAGCCTAACTGAAATTCTTTAATAAGCTTTCCAGATATTTCAGGGGACAGACAGACAGACAGCTAGAACGGACGATAAAGATGAATTTGCATTTCCAAGATTTCACTGCAAAAAAAAAAGATGGAAAATTAGCTGTCATGAATAAATGTAAATAATGTGGAAGCAATTAAAACATAACATACACAATATATATATATATCTATATATATATATATATATATATATATATATATATATATATTACATATATATATATACATAGTATGTGAGTGAACGAGTATATATATATATATATATATATATATATATATATATATATATATATATATACATACACACACACACACACACACACACACACATATATATATATATATATATATATATATATATATATATATATATATATATAGTGTGTGTGTGTGTGTGAGGTTGTGTACAAGAACGAGTATATCCTTCTTAATATTAAAAAAGACAAAGAAGGTAAAGAATCACCAGCATTCTTCAAGAGAAGCATCTTTATGGAGGAAACCCGAGTGCGGCAGAATCACAGCAGCGGCGTCCAATCCAAAGCAAAAGGCAGAATAAAAAGATGTGCATTAATAATGGTTCCTTTTCCTCCGGACCGCTGGGGTCTACAATGTCATAATGCGGTTTGCAAAGACCCTTATTCATTAATAGTCAAATAGTGTACCCAGAAACACGCGGCAATATTCTATAAAAGCTTCGAGGCTTCTTCAAGATTATCCCTGCATTAGTGGAATTGGTTTTGTAATGTAGTGAATCGATCTTCCGGAAAGCTATGCTGCCCTTCTTTGCATTTCGAAACTATCGTCGAGAAATTTTACACACACACACACACACACAAAATCTTGCTTGATTTCACAAAAATGCAATGGAATATGAAATTTAGGCCAACGCCCCGGCGCTGGGACCTAAGACGCCATTCGGTGCTGAAAAGGAAATAGTGTTAGACTTTAAAGGTGCAACAAGAGAAAAACCTCGCAGTTTTACTAGTTAACAATAGTTAGGAGAAGGTGGAATAAGATGGAAGAAAGAGAATACGAGCGGAAGTGCAGTGAAAGGAATGAAAAGGGCTGCAACTAGGGGCAAAAACCTTAAGTAATGCCTACAGTGCACCATGTCAGGTGCACTGACGGGGGATTTCACAAGAAGAAAATTCATAGTCGACAATAGTCATGCTATGTGTATCACTTTACCTCGTTACAATCCGCGAAATTCAGCTCCGTTTCAAAACAACCTAATGAAGGGTTCAATTTTCATAAACAAACCACCAGCGTCACCGCCCCCCCTTTTTTTTAACCCTACCTGCCAACCGGTTGTTTTGGTAAACGTTTAATTTATGAATCGTTGAAGGGAACGTTTACTATGTGCCAATGAAGTGATTTCCCCGACGCCGTCGACTTTTAATGGCGTCTTTTTATGCCAGTGAAAATCCTGAGATTCACCGCCAAGAAGGCTGCCGTGAAAACGGACACCGCGTTCGGCCCATGGTTCCTCCCTCCCGCCCTCTGCCCCTCCCTCCTCATCCCCTGGCTCTCACCCCCTGTCCCCAACCTCCTCCTCGTCCTCTTCCCCAGCTTTTTCGTTTAACAAAATGTGCTCCTTTTACTCTCTATGGCCTTCCCAGCATCTTTACTTTCTTTTGGAATTGTTGGGCATTCACTGCCTTTTTAACGATGGGTTATTGTTACGCTTCTTCATCTTACCATTTAGTATATTTTCGCTTCTTCATGTTTACTATTTAGCATATTTTCGTTGTTGTAATTCCTATTCACAACAGTCCAAGAATAATTTCTGTTTGTGTTACGTACCTCTGCCTGTCCTTCGCTAAAAGATTAATCTTCCGCTCCAGATTTTCCATACATCTACACAAAATATCCATTACATTTCCTAACATACATCTTCATAAAATTGTGTGGACAACTTTATTTTAATACATGAACAATTAGCATACCAATTTTCGATTAATTTCACCAGTTCTACATAGAAGAATGCACTGCCTCTTGCCTCATATGGCATCTTCCCTCACTGAATTCCAGGACTTAGTGAACCATGTCCTGAGAAATTTTTTATCTACTAATGGAACATAGCTAAATTAGTGGCAGTAACAATACACACACACACACACACACACACACACACACACACACACACATATATATATATATATATATATATATATCTATATATAGAGAGAGAGAGACGAGAGAGAGAGAGAGAGAGAGAGAGAGAGAGAGATGAACTCTTCTTCGTTTTTGCCAAATCTGAGAGACCGGGCTCTAAGAACGGGCTTTGGGGTACTGCGCTATGATAGTGCATTTATATTTTGCACTGATTGATTAAGTGAATAACTCGGAAAACACAAAACAGTTGGTCTTTATCACCATCTTTCGTTAAGTTATTCTTTTTATCGTATATCACAGGTCAGTACATATCTAAATGACTATAGTTTTATCAGTTCTAGATCACAGAAACCATTCCTTTTTTCACTGATGCCAATCCAGGTTGTCTGCAGATCGGTGTTTTAGATATAGTTGGCCTTATACCAGCACGGGCTCTTGCTCCTAGAGCAGACCGTAAATGACAGCAAATCGGTCGAAGAGATATATAAGAGGGAGGAGGGCAAAGACTTCCCTGGGTTTCCATATCCGTTGAGGAATTCCTTCCTGCAGACATCAACACCTCCCCCCGTTAGACACGAAAGGTGACTGATGACCTGCCTTCCACATGACCTTTCACCGCAAAAGCTTCTCATCCCACGACCTTCAAGGTCATAAAAGGAGGAGCGTTTCCTACAGATGTATATATGTAAGGCTGGGCACCGAAAGGCTGGCGTTGGCTTCAGGAAGAATAGGATACCTCTAGGGGGAAAATACCCTTCTATTTGGAATTAAAAGGAAAATACCCTGCTCTTTGGAATTAGAAGGAAAATACCCTGCCCTTTGGAATTAAAAGGAAAATACCCTGCCCTTTGGAATCAGAAGGAAAATACCCTGCTCTTTGGAATTTAAAAACACACTTCTTACTGTCACGTGTCTGTCTCCATTTCTTGAATGGCCAAGACTATTTTGAGGGGAGGAGGAGGAGGAGGAGGAGGAGGAGGGGAGGAGGAGAGGAGGAGTAGGAGGAGGAGGCTGAGGAGGAAGGAAAGGAGGAGGCTAGGAGGAGGAAGAAGGAGGAGGAAGGAGAAGAGGAAGGGAGGAGGAGGTGAAAAGGGCTTGTAGTAAACCTGCTGATGGATCTCGGAGGTTATATGCAAGGTAATAGGTAAATGTCATTTTATGTACCTAATTCTTGTAAATGAAAACACAGCACTTATAATACGTTATATTATTATATGTTAATCTTATTTACAGTACTGTATAAGATCTTCAAATGATGAAAACGAAAAGACGGTCATCAAGTTTAAAGTTCACGCTCCTCCACAAAAAAATAAATAAATAAAGAAATAAATCAATAAAGTGCGCCGGAGGGAGGAAGGAAGACAGGGAAGGGGGAGGGGGGGGGGGGGTGTTGGGAGTGGGTAGTGTAAGTCAATGATAAGACCCACGAATAAACGAACCCAACATCCAAGCCAATGCAACTCATTAACGACGATAATTGAGGCTGCCATAACAAACGTTTAACAAGCATAAATTCCCGTCACGCTATTTTCACTAATGGATCGTTGGAAACAGCTTCATTTACAATGTTTGAGTTAATATTGTATCTCTTTTTAATCCTGATATTATTCGTTGACCTTTTGCCTGCTCACCCATACGCATTTGTTTTCCGTATCGAATCATTTTTTATTTGATAAAAGCGCAATATTACTTTCCATTTAACACTCGATATTCGTTAATCATATCGTGCGAGAGACGATTTTTAATAGCATGAACAGCCTAGCAAAATAAATCGACTCTTTTTATCTCATTTCAGCGAACATCAAACACCTAAGAAATCACTTGTTGTATACAACACCAGTAATCCTGCAGAATGTTTAAATAAAGTAAAACTGTCAAGGAGGAAATAGAGCAAAAGAAATAAATTACCAACATAATGGCCGAACAATTTCATTAAACCCCACTTTCGTAGTTAAACATGCTATCTCGCTCAAGAACCAGGAAATAGGCGAGAAACTTGACTTTATCGCCAGGAAAGAGAGAGAGAGAGAGAGAGAGAGAGAGAGAGAGAGAGAGAGAGAGAGAGGATAAATATACGAAAATTTTTGTTCAAAAAGGTACACTGAAAGAAACTATACATATATACATACACACATATATATAAATATATATATATATATAATATATATATATATATTATATATATATATATTATATATACATATATTCATATGTATATATTTATAATATATATATATATATATATATATATATATATATATAATATATATATATAGGTATATAGTATATATAGATGTATATATTTATTTATTTTTTTTACATCTACCATTATGAGCACAATAGTTTCGTATGTTATTCCCTCCTCTCTCTCTCTCTCTCTCTACACACACACACACACACACACACACACACACACACTACATATATATATATATATATATATATATATATATATATATATATATATATATAATATATTATGTACGAGTATATATATTTGCATGTGCATATAGAGAAAACATATAAGAGAGAGAGAGAGAGAGAGAGAGAGAGAGAGAGAGGAGAGAGGGCACGAATCTCAGTCCACCTCCACGGCGAATCCCCCAACCAATCCATATTCCATTTGGAGGCTCCTCCCAAGTACAAATATACTATACTATATGAGCGGTTCCCCATCGAGGCATTGAGGCTCTTCTCCGGGGCGGGCGGGCGGGGCGGGGCAGCAGCAGCAGCAGCGGAGTCGGAGGCGTCCCAATCTGGGTTTGTGACCGTTTCGGGTTTGTGGCCACTCTGCCTATAAAACCGAGACGGACGTGCCAATTACAGCTTATCCCCATTCACGACGAGAGCTTCCATCATGTAAACGTGAGGCAAGCATCAAGCACCTCCCGAACGGCCGTTTCTCTGATGGGCTTTTTTTTTTTTTTTTTTTTTTTTTTTTTTTTTTTATTTTTTTTTTTTTTTTTTTTTTTTTTTTGCTCCTCTTCCTACCCCCCCCCCCCCTCTCTCTCTCTCTCTCTCTCTACGCCACGCTGTCGTGTTGTTGGAAAATGAAAAGAGCTCTTGGTTTATATTGCTTTTTTTTTAATTGAAGCCAAAGTTTAATTTGTGTTGTACGATGATTAAGTAAATCACAATTATACTTGTCCATCATCAAATGCTAGTAAGGTTAACCTTGCACGTTGTCAATAAACATTACATATTAAAAAGAAATGAGCTCATTCTTTCCGGCTCGTTTGATTTACGGCAATTTTTATTCGAGGTGTTGTCATTGTGACCCTGCCACGTACGTCCATGTCATGAATGGAACGAAGGGTGAAGAAATGAAACTGTAGGTTCTTAAAATTCCATATATTCAAAGATACAGCCACGTGAAGGCGGAAGGAAGTTCCGTGCCTCACTTCTCAGTGACCACAGGACAGGAACTGATTAATGCATCGTATATATGGCTGGAAACAATAGCGGTGTTGCCGCATATAAATGCAGTGTTGCCACGATGCGTATTGAAACAAGTGATCTTACAATAAGTAGTGCAAATGGTAAAAGGATAATCCTCTAAATCAATAATATACATGTATGCATGTAATAAGTATATGCAATGTAATGATAACGGTATCTGATATCTACACAGGTGTGAGAGTAAAGAACGGCACAATTATATTTATGTTTCAATCAATACTAGTAAGGTTAACGGAACACATTGTAAATTAACATTACATATTAAAAGAAATAAAAGAAAATAAGTACTAGTTATGCGTGTTACTAATCAGGGACGGGCTGTTTGGCAGATGTGCTAGTTAATTGAAAATAAGTAGAGCAACACTAACCTAAAAATAATTATAATAATAATAAAAGCACGAATATTAATAAAAAAAAAGTTATAAACATATGCCTCAATAATATGTAAGCAATTATGATACATGGCCCCTTTTACTTGTCTTTTATTTTCATAAAATCTATTAGGTATATTTTGTTATATGAATTACGTATAAAAGAATTAACGTAAGAATGGAAATTCTAAACACTTCTCCCCCTGCTGCAGATTATTATTCTAGAATAGCAAAAATAATGAAATAAAGTTAAATATGTACAACACGGCTTTTATAACCTGCAATATATATATATATATATATATATATATATATATATATATATATATATATATATATATATATTCCATAATATTTAGCATCAGACATTTGGAAAATGACATCAAAGCAACATCATCAATAACAACAATGGCGATCAGAGCAACGGCAGCAATAACAGCAACAGCAGCAATAACAGCAACAGCAATAATAGCAACAGCAATATAGCAACAGCAACGGAAGCAATCCAAGTGGGCGTCAGAATGTGTCAATAGAGAGCTGCTGAGAGGTGACCCCATTCAACACCTATTTGTTACATGGGAGAGGTCCGTGCACATTTAAACTTTATGTTGAGTTGTCTAGAGGGCCCTTGGTCAATTTTATTACCCATTTAGAACTTTCCCCACTCTCGGGGGCTCTTAGATGTTGGAATGCTGCTAAATGTTTTGCTAAGTAACAAGGAGGAAGGAAAGAGAGAGAGAGAGAGAGAGAGAGAGAGAGAGAGAGAGAGAGAGAGAGAGAGAGAGCGAGCTTTCGGAGACGGGCCAAATGGAATGCCAACCATCCCAGGGGGCTTTTATTGCTATAAGGCTCTTCGCTTTCGCCTTCTGCTTCTGCTTCTGCTGCGTCCCCTTCCACAAGGGGGAGCAGTAAGCAGTTAAGACGCAGTGGCTAATGAGGGAGATAACGTTCTGAAAGCAATCGCGAGGCAACGTTTCAAAAGACAATCACATGGCAACGTTTCTGAAAATAATCTCAAGACAACGTAACTGAAAACAATCACATGACGTTTCTGTCAACAATCTCAAGACAATGTTTCTCAAAACAATCACTTGACAACGTTTCTGAAAATAATCTCAAGACAACGTAACTGAAAACAATCTCATGACGTTTCTGTCAACAATCTCAAGACTCTCAAGACAATGTTTCTCAAAACAATCACATGACAACGATTCTAAAGGCAATCACATGACAACGTCTCTGAAAATCACAAGACATCGTTTCTAAAGACAATCACATAGCAACGTTCCTGAAAATCACAAGTCAACGTTTCTGAAGACAATCACATGACAAAGCTTCTAAAGACAATCACATGACAAAGCTTCTAAAGACAATCACATGACAACGTCTCTGAAGATAATCACAAGACAAATTCTAACGATAATCACATGACAACGTTCCTGAAAACAACCTCAAGATAACGTTTCTCAAAACAATCACATGACAACTCCTCTGAAAACATTCACAAGACAACATTCTAAAGACAATCACGAGACTACGTTTCTAAAGACAATCAAAAGACAACGTTTCCAAAGACAATCAAAAGACAACGTTTCTAAAGACAATCACAAGACAACGTTTCTAAAGAAAATCACAGGACAATGTTTCTGGAAACAGTCGCAAGACAGTTTTCTGAACACAATAAATGTTACTGAAAACGGTACAGTCGCTGTATGGAAGCAACAAAGATCTTAATGCATCATACAGAGGCTTCTATTACCAGCTTGCCTGGCTTAACGTTCGACAAAATATCAGATAAATCTACAGAAATCACTTTTGTATAAAAGATAAGGTTAATGTTCCGTTCTACAGAAAAACACATTTCATGTTTGACAGATGGTCAGAGACTTTTTACCAGTAATTAATATTTACAGAAATGATTCTAGTATATAAGAAAAGGCTGGAAATAGAAGTAAAAACATTGCTACTGACTAAAGAAAGATATATTTCCTGTTTAAAAGATGGACAGAGATACTCTCAATAATGATTTTAGACATTGCTGCTGTCTACAGAGATATATTATTTGAGAAACAGAAATACTCTCAATAACTAATATCCACAGAAATCATTTTAGTAATAGTGACAAAAAGAGGGAACTTAATTATAAGCATTGCTATTATCTACAGACAGATATACGTACTTCCTGTTTGGGAGGTGGCCACAGATGCTCTCAATTATTTATATGTACAGAAATTATTTTTGTCATTACAAAAAAAAAAAAAAAAAAAAAAAAAAAAAAAAAAAAAAAAAACAAAAAAAAAAAAAAAAAAACGAGGAAAACTGAATTGTAAGCTTTGCTGTTGCCCACAAGAAGATACATTTCCTTTTTGAAAGATAGATATTTACCCTGATTAATTATTAATTAATGTCTACAGAAATGATTTTAGTATACTAAGAAAATAAAGAGGAAAATAGGATTAATGCATTGCTGCTGTCTACAGAGAGATATACTCCCTTTTAGAGACATAGTTGGAGATTCTCGCCCACCTTAATAAGCATCGCTAGCAGAGTTGGGTCCTGAGGAAGGATCCCGAGGATTCTGGGGGAAAATAATTCACATTCTCACATTCTCCCATCGCCCAAAAGAAGCCAGCAACAACGTAAAAGGACCGTGGCGAGCCAGCATGGGGCCAATTATTGTCCTTCGGGGATGTTTGTCATTACGTTTTGCAGCCGACTTGTAAAATCAAAAGCCCGTCGTTATGAATGAGACAAACTCACAAGGCCAATCCCTCCATTTATAGCAATCTGCAAAAAACGCCAACATATATCACTTAGCCTTGCCTTGTTTTTCGTCTTTTTTCCTCTCTCTTTTTCTGTCGTTCTTACCCCCTTCTCTCTCTCTCTCTCTCTTCTCTCTCTCTCTCTTCCCCCTTGTCGAAAATCTGACCCGGACATAATTAAAAAGGGCTTCTGACAGAGAACCCTTTCGGCCTCACGTTCCTGAGAAGGATGATGCCATATCCCGAGCAATCATTTTCTCTCGGAAGATTTCAGATCTTCAGCGAATACAAAAACAAATGTCTGTCTCTCCTTTCGCATGTAAAGACAAACACAGCTGGGAATAACGAAGCCATTCTCCCCCACCTCAAACACACGCAAACAAACAAAACTGAGAATAAAAAAACCGAGAAAGAGACGCAAGTGGCGGAGAAAAACAACCGGGGAGAGAAAGAGTAACTTGTAGCTAAAATGCCAGTGGAGTCGTTTGCGGGGCCCCGAGTGATTTATATACTTCAATGTTGCCAACTGAGTTACTCCGGTGCACAGAGAGTCTCAAATTAAAAGCCTCCCTCCCTCCCTCCCTGCTCGTTCTTGCATCCAAACACACGCCACTAAATTCATTTTACTGTTTTTTGACATTATATTTGAAAATATTTATGTACTTGCAAACCATTATTAAATTAATTAAATTTATTGTCATTAAATTCAATACTATTATTTTTTACTTTATATTTAAAGATATTATACATCTTGGAAATGACAAATAAATTCACTACTATTATTTTTTAATTTATATTTAAAAATATTTATAAATCTTGAAAAGGACTAATAAATTCATTACTATTATCTTTTTACTTTATATTTTAAAATATTTATAAATCTTGAAAATAACTAATAAATTCATTAGTATAATTGTTTTACTTATATATACAAATATTTATAAATCTTGAAAATGACGAATAAATTCTTTATTATTATTATTATGCTCTGAAACAATTTTACACAAATTTACCCTCAAGTATACATATCCATTTAGTATATGTACGTGTAGGCTGCTTAAGGGTAATAAAAATAATAAATGTATTAGTCATTTTCAAGATATATAAATACCTTTAAATATCATATTAAAAAATAGCAAAATGAATTTAGTAGCCTTGTGCAATGTATATAAATATTCTTAATTATAAAGTAAAAAAAATAACAGTATTGGATTTCGTATTAAATTGCAGCAAGATATATAAGTATTTTTGAATTTCAAGTCGACACAGTCCTTTTAACAGCTTGATTTCCTTGAATCTTTAGATACGCTTATATATTCTCAGTCTGGACTCAATGTGTACAGGTGTAAGAGCATCTAAAGTTAATGAGGTTATTAACACGCTCAAGGTCTTTCATGATATAAATTATTAGATAATGGTACTTTGTTTCTAACTATCTGCTGGTTCAATAATAAGATAGAAGTATTTCGCTTCAAACTATTTGCTGGTTTAATAACAAGATAAAAGTACTTCGCTTCTAACTATTTACGGGTTTAATAATAAGATAGAATTACTTCGCTTCTAACTGTTTGCTGGTTTAAAATAATAATATAATAGCACTTTGCTTTTAACTATTTGCTGCTTTAATAAGATAAGAGTAATTCGCTTCTAATTATATGTTGGTTTAATAATAAGATAAATTACATCGCTTCTAACTATTTGCTGGTTTAATATAATAAGATAATAGTACTGTGCTTTTAACTATTTGCTGGTTTAATATAATAAAATAACAGTACTTTGTTTTTAACTATTTGCTGGTTTAATAAGATAATAGTACTTTGCTTTTAACTATTTGCTGGTTTAATAAGATAATAGTACTTTGCTTTTAACTATTTGCTGGTTTGATAAGATAATAGTACTTTGCTTTTATCTATTTGCTGGTTTAATATAATAAGATAATTGTATTTGCTTTTAACTATTTCCTGGTTTAATAATAGGATAAAAAGTACTTCGCTTCTAACTATCTGCTATTTTAATAATAGGATATTAGGACTCTATTTCTAATTATTCAATCATTTCTTTGTTCCAGCAAAATGCGGACTTACTCGATAACAATAAGTGGCTGTTATCAGCGAGCAGCTGGAATGAATGACAGTCGACTCAGCTGCAGAAACAGCAGCAGGACGAGGCTGGACATTTACTGCAACGTTGTCCTGCCCCGTCATGCCACTGCACAGAATCTGGAGGAAT
This sequence comes from Macrobrachium nipponense, assembly GCF_015104395.2. Classification (NCBI taxonomy): domain Eukaryota; kingdom Metazoa; phylum Arthropoda; class Malacostraca; order Decapoda; family Palaemonidae; genus Macrobrachium; species Macrobrachium nipponense. The sequence goes on along the minus strand of NC_087203.1, from coordinate 109,889,762 downwards.
TTACGAGGGATCTGTCCAATCGCTTTAATCACCTGTGAATGTCCCTGTTAATGTGTAGCGAAATAAAATGCCCTAAATTACTTTACAGGGTACCAGAAAAATGTAAAAAATGCGTATTTATTCTCCCTTGGGGTATATGTACGTGTACAAACCGGTCTCTTTCAATTGCAACTAATTACTTATAAGTACATACAGAGAAAATGAATAGCATATTTTACAACTATTCGCCCATACAATCATTACATCAATGACATGTTGGTTACCACATACGTGCTACATCCTCAATGGAATTTTATTATTTACCACATATTAGCTTTTTCAGTCAGTCCTGACTCTCTATGTCTTACTTCAAATTCGTCTCTGTGCTATGCCAGACATATACCTTTTCCAGTCCTCTGCAAATCTAGTGAACGTCTGGAGTCTTTCAAGTAAAAAAAGAAAAAAAAAAAAAGCTCAAAGGCTCCTAACGACTTTGTGAGCTATGTATTGAACTTAAACAATGGAATTTTATTTTTAAAAATATAATAAATAAACAAATAAATAAATAAATAAATAAATAAATAAATAAATAAATAAATAAATAAATAAATAAAGTTAAAAAACAAATTTATAAGAAAAAAGCCTGGGGCATAAACGGATCTAGAGCACAGGGCACATTACATATGAACAAGGACGCATTCCTTTACTCTCAATATAACGAAATGACAGAACTTCTCAAATTGCTAAAGATAAGCTATGTTACCTTCAGGAAATGGCAGAGGAGATATTATGGATCGGGTGGCTTCTTGATAAAAGAAAACTAGTTGCTTACAGCATACCAGGAGCCTTGTTTTTTCTTTTTTCTTTTTATTCAGATTTTGGCAGACTAATATCTTGAACAAAGGAACATTAAGAGATTAGTGTAGGGGGCTACGAAGTTTACCAGAATGAATAACGAATAGTATAAACACCCGGAGGAAAAAGTGGCCACAGTCCAGCAACTTTGAATCAACTTCAGAAGCAGGACGCTATAGTAGATTCACATCAACCGTGCTTCTGATGTTTAGGCCAGTCCCTTACGACGCTCCTGATTGGCTGTTGGCCACTTGATAAGCCAATCACAGGGCTGGAAACTCTGTCTCTCCAGAGAGTTCATATAGGCAAGCTGTATGTTCCGCCTCCCCTGAGGGATGCGTCTTTCAAAAGTATCCCTCAGGAGAGGTGGAACATGCATCCTGCCTATGTGAACTCTCGAGAGACTGAGAGCTTCCAACCCTGTGATTGGCTTATCAGCAACCAATCTGGAGAGTCGTAAGCGACTGGCCTAGACATCAAATGCATGGTTGTTGTGAATCTACTATAGTACGTGAGAATTAATAGTGATAGCCTAAGAGCCAGTTATGAAAATTAATAAAATTAATATATTTAAGTGCTACGTACCACACAAAGACACACACTAGATCTGCACTAAATGCCCATGGCAAGCTTTGCCAAAGCTGAGGTCAAGATCCATCGTAAAGATGACAGAGAGAAGTATATTCCTTAAATGCAAATCCCCAAGGCATGAAGACCAGGAAAAGGATAATCAAAAAGAAAGATAAATATTAAGTGAGAGAGAGAGAGAGAGAGAGAGAAGAGAGAGATGAGAGAGAGAGAGGAGAGAGAGAGAGGAGAGAGAGAAGAAAACCCCTTATTTAAAAAGAAAAACAGAAAGAACGAACGATTCAATGGCAGACAAACGTTACCTAGCACACAAACTAATACATAAAAACAACAGAGAGAGAGAGAGAGAGAGAGAGAGAGAGAGAGAGAGAGAGAGAGAGAGAGAGAGAACAAACCCAGTCGGAAACCTAGCAAAAAAAAAAAAAAAAATGGCGGCTCTAAAAGCGGATCATCAGTAATGGACGAATCAGAAAAACTCATTATCACTCTCCACCAGTGCATAATGTATGCAGATATACCCAAATATTTCCAGTTCCTTACATTTCATTGACATTCAGCGACTTGCATGCATAGGCAGTATGTCGGGAACATCCATGTAGTCTGGCAGCATGCATTTGTTAAAGGCAATCTCCTTTGCATATTCACAACTGGAAGAAATGCTGTGATGTGTTCTCTTTATTCCAAGTGCTCCATTATTCATAATTTCAACTTTTTCATGGAATGATAAGAATAATAGATAGTGAACCTTAATTCAAGTATCAGTAATCAACTAGATTTAACTGTAACCAAAACACGCGCACACAAAGACAAAGACAAACACACACACATAAATATATATATTTCTCTAATATATATCTATAGATATAATATATATATATTATCTATATCTATATATGTGTGTGTGTGTGTGTGTGTGTGTGTGTGTGTATGTATGTATGTATGTATGTGTGTATATAACTCACGGGAGCACCTGATGTTTTAAGAAATAAAAAAAAGACAAAGGAAAACTGAAAATAGAGATTATGGGGCTGGCCAGTATTTCTAGTTAAGACATTTTCCAAAGTAATACTAAACATAACAGAAAATGACATTCCGTATATATATATATATATATATATTATATATATATATATATATATATATATATATATATATATATATAATACATACATAGACTTTGTTCTCAGACGAGATATGTTTTAATGAAATTGTACATACAGACAGGCAGACAAAGAGACACTAAAAGGTGATTGGGCGAGACCAAACTTTTGTCACTCTTCCCTTACGAATATAAATATTTTCCACTTGAATGACAAACGCTTCAAAAGAAGCTGGAAGTATGAGAGAGAGAGAGAGAGAGAGAGAGAGAGAGAGAGAGAGAGATGAGAGAGAGGAGAGAGAGAGAGGAGAGAGCGATACATCTGTGACACCGACACTTCATAAAACAGCCCGTAAAAGCTGCCAAGAGTAAAACACCTTCTCCCTCACCCTCACACCCGACTACCCGTCCCCCCTTCAAAAGAATAATAATAATAATAATAATAATAATAATAATAATAATAATAATCCAGCGCCTGCAGCGGACGCACAGACGAATGCATGTTTATTCCACGTGTTGCAAGGAGTAATGTGTTTGTTGCGCTGACGTCTTATCACCGACGAACGATAAAATGTTATTTATTATCGGTTGCAAATCACGGCAAAAGGAGTTTTTTTTATCTGAATCATCGACGGAATTGACAAGGGAAGCTTTAGGAGAAGGAAGAGGAGATCATGATGATGATAATGATGATGATGATAGCGATGATTGACAGTTACATTCAGTAATGCAACTTGCGCTTACGCTTGCGCACTTGCAATACAATTTCATTGAGCTGAAGAAAAATACCTCAGGTTCTACAGGAAAACATACTAGCGGAAATATAATAGAGGAAAATATATTAGCAGAAATATATTATAGAGGAAAATATATCAGTAGAAATATACTATAGAGGAAAATATATTAGCAGAAATATATTATAAAGGAAAACATATTAGCAAAAATATATTATAGAGTAAAAATATATTGGTGGATATATATTATAGAGGGGAAAACATACTAGCGGAAATATATTATAGAGGAAAATAATATTAGCAGAAATATAGGTATTATAGAGGAAAATACATTAGCAGAAAGTATATTATAGAAGAAAATTATACTAGCGGAAAAAATATATTATAGAGGAAAAAATGATATTAAGCGGAAATATATCGAATAAAAATATATCAGTATAAATATATAGTTAGAGGAAAAAAATCTTAGCAAAAATATATTATAGACGAGAATATATTAGCAGAAATATATTACAGAGAAAAATTTATTACCAGAAACATATTATGGAGGAAAAATATAATAGCAGAATCATTTTATAGAGTAAAATATATCAGCGGAAATATATTATAGAGGAAATTATATTAGCGGAAATATATCATAGAGGAAAATATATTAGCGGAAATATATTGGAGGATATATATATTAGCGAAATTTAATAAAAACCCACCTAGTATAAGAGTAATGGTGTAATTGCTGAGCAATTTTTTGGTATTATCCGTAATGTTATCTAAAGCAACAGACATGTAAACTCTAAAATCATTTTGCCGCTATCTCTTTCACTTAGTAAAGTGGACGTAAATCGTTGGAAGTAATTAAATTCAGAGGAAAATTGTCGATGGAATGAAAATATCAAACGGATTCGCTCAACGTTGAGAGAGAGAGAGAGAGAGAGAGAGAGAGAGAGAGAGAGAGAGAGAGAGAGAGAGAGAGAGAGAGGGGGTGGGGGGGGAGTAAGGGTCAATATTCCATTTCAAATTCTACAAATAAACCAAAATGTATACATATATATTTTCCGATCGATGACCAGGAATGCTTTAAAGATAGGCAAAAAGACTACAAAGAAAAAAAAACAGCATTTATAAAATTATTAAAATGACGACGTAACTAACTAAAATTATGTCGTATTAAAAGTCAGAAACTCTGTAATTTAAATTATTCAAAATAAAATATAGGCCTTTGGGTGGATCTGCAGTCTCAAACGGTTGTGTGTATGTTCGTCAGTACTGTCGCTGTAGCATATATATTAGTGACTCCTAATACTATGTATCACTCCTTCGTCAACGTCTTGGAAATAGAGTCGAAACCGGTCAGGAACGACACCCCGCCTCTTATTTTTCACTTGTGGATATGTGTTTTATATATATACATATATATATATATACATATATATATATATATATATATATATATATATATATATATATATATATATATATATATATATATATATATAAATGAGAGAGAGAGACAGCCAGCCAGGAATTAGCGGGGCTCCGAAACCGGGACTTCTCTGGCTTTGCAACTTCCGGTGTTTTTAAGCGTCCCCCGGCGTGTTGGAGCTGATGGGTTTTTATGGATATCGCACGTTTGCTATTTACCGGCTGCCATAAAACGGGCCTTAAATGGTATATGTATTTTTCCCTTTCCTATTTTTCTCTCTCTTTCTTTTTTTTTATCAAGAAAAGTTTTCGGGGTTACCAGCGAATACCTGTGATTGAAGCACTCGTCATTATCTTTATTGCTTGATCTTAACGCGAAGGACAAGACTGCTTTGATAAATCAAATAACTAGAAAACAGTATTCAAAACAGGGGCCGGCTTATCGATATGCTCCTTATACCGACTTAATGATTATTATTATTTATTCATTCCTCACGTTCAAATGATGTCGTCCCAAAAAATGTTGGACGTTACATCGGGTACTTCCTTTGATATATCTGTAACCCTTATTACCGTCTTGCATATATATATATATGTATATATATATATATATATATATATATATCATATATATATATATATATATATATATATAGGGAATATGCTCCACATTCACTTACTCAATTTAGGATAACTGGAGCAAGTTAATCAATCAACTATAGAAAAATAAGCATTAGTTGAAAAGGATACTTTACCATAAGTTTCCGTTGAATCCATAATCTCTCTCTCTCTCTCTCTCTCTCTCTCTCTCTCTCTCTCTCTCTCTCTCTTTCTTGACTGTTCCTACGAACACCTATTCAAGCGCGCACATAAATATGCATACACAGCACGAACAATATATACCAACACACCTCTATACATTCAACATTCTTAGACAAAGCGACGTTCTTTGACACGCCCATTCTTGACCTAGGGGTAAGGATTTCTTCTTTGTGCCCAAAACTTGCACACCCTCGGCCGCTTCACATAACATCTTTCGTCTTCACTTAACCTACCATTATCCATTTCCTTTTTCTCCCAAGGTTCCATTTACCCTCATCCGCATACCCTTAACTTTGCTGGCATTCATATCAAAGTTTTCCTTTTACGAACACAGCTACTTATAATTATGTAGAATTCAAGGGTTGAGTAAAACCCAGACAAACCCAGATGTCGCGAGTTGGTAAAAACCTTATAAATTGTAAAATTTCCGACTTCAGATTCTACATAATCCGACAAAGACGGTGACTCAAACTTAAACTTAACAAAAATTATAAAAAATAGTCCTTCATGGATGTCATCTAGCAGGTTGTTTTGGTGATATCATAAAGGGGGAACTGACATCAAGGTACTTGTCAGATAAAAAGGCGAGACAAACTTCAAAACTAACAGCACCAATTATTCAATCTGACAGGACAAAGAGAAAAAGGTAAATGCAGTACTTGATAAAAAAAAGTGGGGGTTTGGGGGGGGCGGACCGATGCCATAGGCACATATACTTTACCGCTCATGTTATTAACCTTCTGCCTTTACGAGTTTAGAATTTTGAGGAAGGCATGGGGTTAGCCAAATGCACAGTAGATGTTAAAGATCAATCGAATTATTAAGAAGGGTACGCTCTGAGAAATGTGACGAAAAGAAGGAACAAAAAGTGATATAAGGGTTTTTTTTTTATTAGTAGACAAGAGGAGGCTATTACATTTCCTCTAACTACAGGGGAAAGTCTCACTTCATAGTTCACTAGTTTACACAATAAGCCTTTTTGTATCCATGCTCAGAACTCTTCTCAATACAGGGAATAGACGGGAGCCTTCCTAAGCGGCCTCGTGTGTGTGTGTGTGTGTGTGTTTTTAAGTAGGTCCGACAGTATTAAATACTTTCTTTCCACTCCTGCTCTCTGTCCTCTACGGACCCTGACCTGTAATATATTTCGGAATAACTCTCATATTTTGTTTTACTTCATCAAGCCTTAAATATTAAAGATTTTTGACTTCCCGTCCAGCTGATTTAAATGGAGAAGATATACATTATAAATCATCAGCAAAGAGAGCGCCACAGGCACAAAACCACCGGCAATTACACAAGGCAAGGATAACATTCTTCCAAACACGCAGTGAGCCTGGAAATGGCGGCTTTGCGACAGAAGTGAATGGAAAAGACAAAGAGTTCAATGGACTACTGGAAGAGGAAGGGGGTTACCCTCATACTGGCGATTTCTCAGAAATACATTAACATTTGACTTTACTAAATGAAAATTACAATTTATATATTTTCTTTTTTTGGTCCACAGGAATGCGTCGAAATTTTGCTTTGCTAAATTAAAAATTAAATATACATACATTGTATTTATTTTTTTTTGTCTAGATCAATTTTAGTCCTGGAAAGGAAGGAAGAAAGAGAGAAAGAAACGCAGAAACAAAATGGAAACCTAATTACTAAAGTCAAAATTTAATTGGAGATCCAGTGTCGAGCTCATATATATATATAGTGTGTGTGTACAGACGTAGTTTAAAAGAGCTGCTAATTAACCTACGTGGGAGACGTACACAATATGCTTTCAAATCTGGTCACGCACATTCACACAGGGTGACACCTGTCTATTGTATTCACTGTATTTATGCACATGCAAGTGACTGCATGCTCATGGAAAGATTTCCTAACAATTATATATATATATGTGTGTGTGTGTGTATGTGTGTGTGTATGTGTGTGTGTGTGTGTTAGTGAATCATTAAATAAATAAATAGATATATATATATATATATATATATATATATATATATATATATATCTACATATATGTATATATATGTATAGAACAATCAATCTTAAACTGCTGCCGTGAAAAAAGCAGTGAAGACGAAACATGAAAAAATGGAGAATGAAAAATTTGTTAAGTCATCATAATAATCCTTAATAACATGAGATGAGATAGATGTAAAACAGTGCTCTGCAAAAAAAAAAAAAAAAAAAAAAAAAACAACTTATCCTAGGTTCCCCAAAATTCGGATTCATGCCTTCACCACTTATAATCAATATCTATTCTTCCTTTTAATTCGCTTCCCTTAACGAGGTTTGCTGGGCATATTTACATATTCATTGTTTGCCCCATTTCAAAACCTTTCTTTCTCCTCTCGAGGCATGCAATTACATCTTCCGACGTTGACTACTAACTCTTCCATAAACCTGAAATATCTTCTCCAAATTACTTCGTAAAATAGTCAGAATGAAGACTACAATGTTGCCAAAGAAATTTACAGCATATATGAAAAATATGGCAATTAAAAATGTATAAAAAATGAAGTTCATCACTCTTTGTTAAATATATTTTTTTTATATCATTTACAATTACCCATTACTGTGATATTTCATTACGGATACCAAAACTACAGATTGTAAGCGTCTGTGATTAATTATAGTTCAGATAAAATTTATATTCTGTCATTGAATAAAAATATAAATACTGGCTTGGATTTATAACGCAGCTTGAAAAATAAGAAGATAAGAGCTACCCAAAAGAGGAAATAAATTCGTGGGAAAAATAAGCAAAAAAAAAAAAAAAAAATCGGAATCAAATAAACTAGTATAAGAAATTTCTAGGATAAAACAAAACTTACAAGAATAATAACAAACGACTGGTAAGAGAATCTGACACACTCACACACACACACACACACACACACACACACACACACAGAGAGAGAGAGAGAGAGAGAGAGAGAGAGAGAGAGAGAGAGAGAGAAGCGAAAGAAAGTCCCATATGCGTCTCAATAAAACGCCAGTCATAGCTACGATTTACCGGCATATCGCCCCCCATTAGATAGTTGAGGGTCGCGCGAGAGACCTAAAACTAGAGAATAAATAGCCAGTGCCATGCTGAGCTCTACATAAACGAGAGTTAATGGTGTCCTAACTGGGTCCAGACTGTCCGGTTTTACGCTGACAGATTGTCAAAGGGAGGGAGGACCACCCGGAGATGGAAAAGGACCCGGAGCAGAGCCAGGAATCCCGTAAGGAATCTGAGCTTTGGAAAGGATTCCTAGAAACATTCGGTAAAGGTCCTAGAAACTTACGGAAAAGTACCCGGAGCAGAGGCCAGAAATCCCGTAAGGAATCTGAGCTATGGAAAGGATTCCTAGAAACATTCGACAAAAGACGGATTCCGAGAATCATTCACTGGTAAAAGGAAACGGAGCAGAGCCAGGAATCCCGTAAGGAATCTGAGCTGTGGAAAGGATTCCTAGTAACATTCGGAAAAGGACGCGGAGCAGAGGCAGGAATCCCGTAAGGAATCTGAGCGGTGGAAAGGATTCCTAGTAACATTCGGAAAAGGACACGGAGCAGAGGCCAGGAATTCCGTAGGAATCTGAACTGTGGAAAGGATTCCTAGAAACATTCGGAAAAGGACACGGAGCAGAGCCAGGAATCCCGTAAGGAATCTGAGCTGTGGAAAGGATTCCTAGAAAGATTCGGAAAAGGACGAGGAGCAGAGGCAGGAATCCCGTAAGGAATCTGAGCGGTGGAAAGAGGATTCCTAGTAACATTCGGAAAAGGACACGGAGCAGAGGCCAGGGAATCTGAACTGTGGAAAGGATTCCTAGAAACATTCGGAAAAGGACACTGAGCAGAGCCAGGAATCACGTAGGAATCTGAGCTGTGGAAAGGATTCCTGAAACATTCGGAAAAGGACACGGAGCAGAGGCCAGAAATCCCGTAAGGAATCTGAGCTGTGGAAAGGATTCCTAGAAACTTTCGGAAAAAGACCCGGAGCAGAGCCAGGAATCCCGTAGGAATCTGAGCTGTGGAAAGGATTCCTAGAAATATTCGGAAAAGGACACGGGGCAGAGCCAGGAATCCCGTAGGAATCTGAGCTGTAAAAGGATTCCAAGTAACATTCATTGGGAAAAGGAAACAGAGCAGAGCCAGGAATCCCGTAGGAATCTGAGCTTTGGAAAGGATTCCTAGAAATATTCACTGGGAAAAGGACGCGGAGCAGTCTGAGCTATGGAAAGGATTCCTAGGAACATTCGGAAAAGTACGTGGAGCAGAGGCAGGAATCCCGTATATAGGAATCTGAGCTGGGGAAAGGATTCCTAGAAACATTCACTGGAAAAAGGGAAGGAACCACTGGTGTTGGATACAAAGAAAGCGTTATTTATTCATATACGAATGAAGTTCCCGTAAAGGCAAAGCCCAAATACGTCATTTTAGCTCTTTGAGATGAAAATGAGAGTCCAGCTTCGTGAATGATTAGGCTAAAATACCCTTGCTTCATTGCATGGTGAATAATTTGTATTACACACCCTTACAATTAATTTGTAAAAGGACATTGTAG
>NC_087203.1:109869714-109877214 GCF_015104395.2 Macrobrachium nipponense | reverse complement strand
AATATTTAAGTAATGAACTTGTACTGCATGAATTGCCTATGTCCGTTAGTCACATAATTTCCTTAATTAAGTTATGTATTTGCGATTGCAGATTTATTTTTAATGGAGAATATTACCAACAAATATTTGGTATGGCCATGGGTAACCCTTTATCACCTCTCCTTTCAAACTTATATATGAATTTTTTTTGAGAGACAACACCTCCCGAATATCACACTTATCCCCTTAAAATGGTACCCGATATGTCGATGATATCTTAGTAGTCTTACCTGGTGGTATCGATGTAAATGATTTACTGTCTAAATTGAATAATTTAGTGCCATCCATAAAATTCACTGTTGAAATGAAAAATAACAATGTCATCCCTTTCCTAGATGTATTAATACATAGAAAATCTTTCCAATGCAAATTCAGTATTTATAGAAAACCCACAAATAATCTAACATATGTACATTTTTATTCTGGCCACCATCTTAATATTAAAATTTCAATTTTTTCTTCTATGTTCCTACGCGCTTTGCGTATCACGAGTCCACAATACCTGGACCAAGAAATAGAATACATAAAAAAGATAGGAAACGATCTCTGCTACCCACCTCATTTAATTGATTTATGTTATCAAAGAGCTCATAAAAAGTTGTACAATGTTGCTATTAATGAAAAAGAAATGCCTAAAAAAGTACTTAGCTTACCTTATTTTTCGTGGATTTGAAACCATAAAATCAATATTTAAATCGTTTAATGTTAATGTAGTGTTCTCTTATAACAATACCATTAAAGATATGCTAATTAAGAATAGTCCCGTAACAAATAACATCATTTACAAAATTCCTTGTAAGGATTGCCCATCGTTTTACGTTGGTCAGTCTAGTAAAAATTTATGTGTTCGGATTAAGCAGCATATGTATTCAGTTAGAAACAGCCCAGACTTCAAATGCACTGTTTATCCATCTGAGTGAAAAATCTCATTGTATTAATTGGGGTGATACCTGGTAATTGCTAGATCTAATGATTATGTTTCAAGAAATTTACTGGAATCGGCAATTATACAAATCACTAATAAAAACAACCTAAATCTTAGTCTGGGAATGTACCATTTGGATCCATATATTTTGTAGATGTTTATGAAGGACCTCAAAATAATGAACAACTAATAAATTAGTCCCACATGTATATAGTTATTATTTTTCTTTCTTCTCTCTCTCTCTCTCTCTCTCTCTGGTTCGATATTCTCTCTCCCTCTTTCTTGCTCTATATATATATATTATATTTTCTTTCGTCTTTTCATTAATAATAATTTTTGTTGGGAAAATTTGTGTAAAATTCATGATATTAAATTGTATAATAGCTCCCGTGTTGTTTTCAAAATGTACTGTTTTCTGGAAGAATCACTTGTTTACTGCGGGTATCCTTCAAGGTGTGGCTAGCCTATGGCGACTCCTACTCTCTGTAGAGTGAAAATCGCCCTTATGGCTAATCTTGTAGTGTCAGTTTTGTATATTAAGCCTTCTTTTGACTATGGAGTTCTTTGTAAAATCAGTTTGCCTCAGTAAAGGGTCCGAATAGGACCGAAAGTACTCGGCCATCTCGCTTTTTCATTTTTTTTTCCTTCGTGGCAAAAAAAACCTTTATTTATATATATATATATACACACACACACACACACACATATATATATATATATATATATAATATATATATATATATATATTATATATATATATATATATCATATAATATATATTATTAACATATATTATATATATATATATATATATATATATATATATATATATATATATATATATATATTTATTATAATATATATAATTCTTGACACTGTCGACAGATTTCATTATCATCCTTGTGTCAAATTAAGCGATGATCCACATTCATAAAATATGCAAAATAGCAAAATACCTATTTTTTTATTTAGGGCGAACTCTAGTCAGTTTAAAAAATAATCTGAAATAGGTATAGCCCTGCCATTTGTAATCAGAATGTATTGGTCAAGCCTTAGGGTTTGAAAAATTCTACAATAAATAGAATTTTATGTTAAATTCCAAAAGATTCCTCTTTCACAATGTTTTAATGTCTTTCGCAAAAGCAATGATGAGAGTTTCTCGCAAACTTGATCATTCACGAAAGGTACTACAACGCCAATCCACTAACTTTCTTTAGACTCGTCGTACGAAATTTCTACACAGACAATCCACTGCATTCCTGCAAAGACACTCCACTTCTGTCAAGATATTTTGAACGTAAATTCTGCAAAGACGCTCCACTCGTTTGTTAAAAAACCTGCGCCAGTTCCCAAATTGCTCCTAATATTAAGAATTCCGCAATCAACAGTAACAAGAAAAAAAAAATGGAAACTTGAAAACTACTACAATGAGAGGATGAAGCAAATACAATTCGATTACGTTGAATATAGGGGTTATGATCTTCATCCCTCGAGGTTACAAAAAAAAAGGAATATAAAATCAAGTGAAAAAAATACTGGGGTAAAATGAACTCGCTAGACTAACTCCCTGGAGACGACGACGACGACAAAAAAAAAAAAAAAAAAAAAAAAACAAAAAAAAGGAGTAGAATGGACTCGCTTGACTAAAATGTTATGTTTCCATTTTGAGACAGGCCGGAGTTTACACTGACTTAATTTCTAAAACGATTTCTCAAACAAATAAGCCGTCAGCAGACGCGTTCATACGGACACATTACTATAAATGCGCATCATACGCAATCTTTTTCAAGGATTCAATCCGTGTAAATAATAATTGGTTAAAATCATCAGCTATGCATTAGCTATTTTTTTCTTCTCAAAATCATCATCAACAACAATGTTACATATGTTGATACTGTCATATTCGTTTACCGAATTGACTTCATTTCATTATAATGAAAGGGTCAAGTAAGCATTATAAAATTCAGCACAATAAGAACGCTTTTATTATGTTCCCAGGTTGATTTAAAACCTGAGCAGTTACAAATGTCAGATGTCACACACAAAAACACCCACACACACACACACACACACACAAATATATATAAATAATATATATATATATATATATATATTATATATATATATATATATATATATATATATATATATATATATATATATAATATATATATATATATATATATATATCAGATATATATGTGCAAAATAAAAACACTGTATCGTGCTTCTAATAAATCAATAGAGGGATACACAGTAATATCCTTGTTTATCTATATATATATACAAAGCTTAAAGCTTTCGTCCATCCTACTGTGGACTTGATCAAGTCCACAGTAGGATGGGCGAAAGCTTTAAGCTTTGTATAAATATATTATATAGATACAAGGATATTACTGTGGATCCCTCTATTGAGATATATATATGTATATGTATATATATACACACATATATATCATATATATTTTTAGATTTTACATAAATATATCTATTTATATATATTATATATTTATATATATTTTTTATCTATTTATTCTATTTATTTATTAGCAATACATACAATCATACATACATATATTTGTACAAACAGGTGCTCCACAAATGTCGTGTAAGTCCAAAGGCAACTTCATTTCTCTATGTCTAACCCATGAAGGAAATACTGATCAAAACAATTTAATCCTTCTCTGTATTCCTGCTTTAAGGAGCCCAACTCTTTAGGTTTTAATTGATTACAAAGAAACGGAATCATGAAAAAATATAAATATAAAAAAATGAATAAAAAATATAAATTTATTATAAATCATCCTTTCTTTGCTAATAAGCTAGGTCACGCATTGAGATATCCTTCATTGTTCTCACAATCAATTAGCCCGACATTCTCTTCTCTAGAATGCAGGCATCTCCTACACTAACCCAACTAACCCCCCTCCTCCCCTTCCCCACTCCTCTCTCCCTTTCCCTTCTCGTCTCCTTTGAACCTCCTCAGGTATACTGTTAAAGAGCAAATAAGACATCAAGTTTATGTGCGCCTGCGTGCTTAACCCGAAGGCCTTAAAAGACCGGGCAAAATCCTAATCACGGCCAAGAACATTGTGGATCGCCAGTTTTTAAAATTTGTTTTTTTTTCCACAAAACCTTCCAGTATTTTTCCATTTTTCGAATCTGGGTTGTGACTGAGGTGGCGGAATGGCTTTTTATTTATTCAAGCGTATAGGATCTGGAGTCCAACACGGAAATGACAGAAGAAGAGGAAGACGAAGAGGAGAAGAGAGAGAGAGAGAGAGAAGTGTCGGGTATACGGCGTTGGAGGAGCGACTGTCGGTCGGCGGCGAAAGGTCTGTTCAGAAATAGATTAGCAGGGTCTTATGAGTAGCTCATTGTTCGGTCTTAAAGTTTATGCGTACTTAAGTCGAGATTTTACAGCTTTTTAAGAGAACATTAAGTGATTGTAACTCAATCACCTCTTTGCTTCTTATGAACACAAATGGTTTAGGTGAAGTTACCGACATTTCACGTGTCGTTTATGGTCGGCGTCTCCATACGCTGCTGTACAAGAGAGAAGGGGGGCGGTGTGGGGGCGGGGGCGGGTGGGTAGGGGTGGTTAGGGAGCCTCTGTTGCCCGTATGCCCCGTGTCCACTCAATGACGAATAATTGAGGATGCAGAGCGAGAAATGGTATCGATTTTTTTTTCCCAGAATAAAGAATTTTGGATTGCGATACGATTGTCAAATTTCGGTTGTTGACAAGGTAATACAATTAGATTTTAAACTTGAATTGACCATATATAAATTTATATGCTCTATATTTTCTGGGTTGCTGCTTTATTTTTCTATTTCTGTTTCTACAGCTAAATTGCTACAGTCCAAATGACGTTCAAATAAAAATTAATGCCATGCAAATTTATGGTTTACCTTTAGAGGCTCCGCTCTCTCTCTCTCTCTCTCTCTCTCAGGTGAAAAAAAAATCATGCTATGAATTAATATATGTATAGAAAAAGCTAAACTTATTTATGAATAGTTCATGGAAGACATCTGAGCATAAGTCAGATAATTCAGTGAAGCAAATCTGTACGATTTTAATGAAGGAAGAAAAAAGAAAGGCGATGTCACGGCATGCGTGAAACTATTCACAAATGTCATCGTTACGTTTACAACTTAGAGAGAGAGAGAGAGAGAGAGAGAGAGAGAGAGAGAGAGAGAGAGAGAGAGAGAGAGAGAGAGAGAGTGTTACCTTCTTCTTTACGGACTAATTTATTTCCATCTCAACATGAGGGTAAAGTCATAAATTAAATCCATTTATAAACGACTAAAAATTAACTTATTTTCTATAGTTCTGTGAATAAAAAACTGCCTGGAATTATTGTTTCAAATTTCTAGGAGATTTTCACATGACTAAATTAGCATCTTGGCGTTACTAAAAGGTAATTTAGTAAGTAATTTATTCAACATAAGAAAGAATGTAGATAACAAAGACGGTAAAGGCACCAACTTTGCAAAAACTAGAGACTACAGAGTAAAACCTACCTTCGCAAGATATGAAGCTCTTCATAAATATAAATAAATACCTATGTCTCTCTATACGCATATGAGTACGCGTCAGCATACAAGAATATTATACGTAATAAGCGAACTCAATCATTGGTGTCTTCGACAGATCTGAATGGCTCTACTTTGCATTAAGACGCTCTCTCTCTCTCTCTCTCTCTCTCTCCGTTGTTTTGTGTGCATCTTTTCATTGAACATCAAGTTTTATCAAGAGATTTTATCTTTACTACTATATGTCTTAATTAAGTGAAGAATCATGTGATTATGTATTATAGTATTATATTTATTACATTCCTCTCTCTCTCTCTCTCTCTCTCTCTCTCTCTCTCTCTCTCTCTCTCTCTCTCTCTCCCCGTTGTTTTGAGTGCATTTTTCCATTGAACATCAAGTTTTATTAAGAGATTTTATCTTCACTTCTATATGTCTTAATTAAGTGAAGAATCCTGTGATTATGTATTATATTTGTTACATTCCAGTCTCTCTCTCTCTCTCTCTCTCTCTCTCTCTCTCTCTCTCTCTCTCTCTCTCTCTCTCCTCTCTCTCTCTCTCTCTCTCTCTCTCTCCGTCGCTTTGAGTGCATTTTTCCATTGAACATCAAGTGTTATTAAGAAATTTTGTGTCTTTATTAAGAGACGAATCCAATGATTATGTATTATATTAGTTACATTCCAGTCTCTCTCTCTCTCTCTCTCTCTCTCTCTCTCTCTCTCCGCCATTATGGCTCTTTCGAGCGGTTACATCACGGTTGCAAACCCGTTGTCTGACGTCACGGCGACGACATACCTGCATAATTTACCGCGCAAGGAAAAGCATTCCATATGAATACTAATAGACGCCGGTTCTGGAGTACTTGTATGGGCAAGAACGGCTGTTCGTCCTTAACGAAGTCATTTATCTATGTATTTTAAAACTGCGAGCTAATGTTCAAGTCTATTAGAGAACCTGTTCCAAAAGGATATCTTTGTGTTTGGTCGTGAAGAACGTTTATAGTTTCAAGCATGACTGGTGAAATTATGAGTTAACGTGGGTTTTTAAGCGAAATTTTTACGTTTCTTTACTTCTCGGTTCCAGAGGTGTTTTATTCCTCAGGTCGTTGGACTAAGAAACAGTTTCCCTGAGGATGTCAAGCGATCAGAACCTCAAAAGTTCAAGGGACGAAGCAATGCATTATTACCCCTAAAACAAATTCACCTTATACTTATGTGTATCTCTTCATTCTGTATCTCCTATTCTGTAATTTCTTCCAAATGAACACCATATTCTTTGGAAGCTTGAATTCCAAGTCAGTGGCACCAGCAGGCTAGCTCCAGTTCCATATGAATCGAGTTCATTTTTTAAATATAAACAATGAAGATACTGCAATTATGACAGCTCTAACACCAGTTCCCACACCCAAGTGATCATTACATTTACTGTGTCATGGAATATCCTTCGCTGCGGTAAGAAAGAGGAATTGTAAATCCGACGCCTTCTGGGCTGTCAGACACATTAATTTATGTCTCAGTCTAATCTAAGAAAAATACAAAATATACAAAAGACATAATGCCACTGTCTAGACGCTATGCCCTGTTTAATCTCGGCTAGAATGCCTCTAATTTTATCATTCTTTCCAGTATTCCAATTACTGTTCATTTCTTTCTTTTACTATGTAGCACTGGAATTGGAGGTTAAATTGGTATTTGTAAATGAACTTCTTTTAGTTATTCTTTTCGATGTTTATAAAGAAAAAAATCCAATATTTAGACAATTTAATTTACATATAACTTCTCTCTCTCTCTCTCTGAAACAGCATCATATGTTCATTTAGAAAACTTCAAGTACAAAGGTCAAGGCAAAATAATCTAGACATCTACCTATTTACTTATCTAAACGTGCACACGCTCATATGTATTTAAATATTTACATGTATGTATATGTGTATATATATATATATATTATATAGATATATATATATATATATATATAATATATATATTAATATATATATATAT
>NC_087203.1:109774714-109864714 GCF_015104395.2 Macrobrachium nipponense | reverse complement strand
TATAAATGTGGGCCTGCCCTTTTGGTAAGGGAAGAAAATGAAAGAAAAGGTTACTCTGAAATAATAAAGGCATGTCGTAAACTTTTCATGAGTTTCCTTTCTTCTCTAATGATACCACCAGTAATTAACTCCAAAATGTCAAACCCCTATCTGCATCAAAATGATAGGTCCTGCATAATTAGAATAACACAAGCGAAAGCTCAAACCACTTCTTTGGACTATTAAAAGAATTACAATCATCCCCATACTATTGATAATTCGCTGGTACACTGGAAAGTCCATCAGCCCCGAAACCCCAAATACACGGGTTGATTTAGAGATAGTTCCAACCTCAAGATATTAACATAAATATAGATTAATATGAAATATAAAATAACTGTTTCTCAGGTCCAAACATTCTTGAGCGTTTGAGGCTGCCATGGTAATTACCACCATCAGCTTTCAATATGAATTCAGGTTCCAGCCAAAGCGAGGTATCTGGATTGAAACTTGAATTATTTATCAAACAAATTAAAGTACCTGCCAAGGTGCCGTTTCTTAATCCATCGACGCAGAATATTTATAGCAAGCGTTAAAATTGCATGAGACTTATACCAAACACGACTTCCATGTATGAAAAATATCAGTCCTCAAACCTACAAAAGAATTCCAGGGGTTCAAAAGCTTCTTTACTAAATCCTCTCAGTTTACCCTTGTAGATCATGAGTGCAAATGAAGGCAACTTTAATAATAATAGCTAATCTTTTACCCAGACACCATAAAAACGAATCAGATTATATTACCAACTGAAGTCTACAAACCAATGTGCATTATGGTTTGTGTTGAAATGGCAGGAAAACCGAAAGCAATGGAATAAGTGTTCGTTGTTGTTGTTGTTTTTTTTAAGGAAAATAAAGAAATTGATATAATTTTTCTTGTGTTAGGGGAAGGGGGAGGAGGAGTGCTTCGGCCACAGTGATGTAGGAGATTTTATAGACCATTTGTTCTTTCATCACGGCCTTATTGTACATTCAAATCGAAACTTTGTCTTCAAAGATTAAATCCAAGATTAAATTCCGAAGAAAATTAAGAATAATGTCATTGGATATTACGATACACCGGTATTCTTACTTTGGAGATACAATAATATAAAAAAAAATGTAACTCAACGCAAAGTTTGATCTATAATACTATACGAACAATGCCAGTCTAATTTCAACCTGAAAACCACAGCCTCTATGAATATAATTTGGGTAAACGGATACCCTCCCCCTGAACAACAAGACAGAGAGAGAGAGAGAGAGAGAGAGAGAGAGAGAGAGAGAGAGAGAGAGGAACTCTGTATAGGAGGAATGAACCTTCAACCTATAGAAGGGTATATCGGGCGATGTGTGAATGAGTGAAGATGATGATGATGATGATGGAGCTTCGAGTACAAGAGGGACCTGGGGGCGGTTAAAAAGAATGAGAGAGAGAGAGAGAGAGAGAGAGAGAGAGAGAGAGAGAGAGAGTCAGTGGATGAGGTGGTGGAGTTTTATGGTGCGGTTAACGCTTGATTAGAATGATATCGGTCATTGCCAGGCTACCGGCATACATAAAAAGAAGCGATTATGAGGATGGAGGGGTAACAGAAGTCTTCCTCCTCCTCTTCCTCATCCTTCTGTTCCTCCACCTCCTCCTCCTCCTCCTCCACCTCCTCCTTTTGTTCCTCTTCGCTCTGATGCCATCAAGAGCTGCCTGCTTTTCTTCCTACATAAGTGTTATTCCCCTTTTATTTATTTATGATTGTTTTCCCCTGTTCTTAAATTTAGTGACTATGCTTAAACATACAAAGAGATACATGAAAGCACAAATTATTCTTCAAACAAAATTTTTTCTCCCATTTATTTAATTAATTTGATTATTTTTCACTTCTTAAATTCAAAGACTATGCTTAAATATAAATTTAGAGATACAAGAAAGCATAAATTAATTCTTCCTACCAAATTTTTTCCAGTTTATTTTATTTGCTATTTTATCTTTGTCCATTTCATAAAAAAGAAGACTATGCTTAAAAATAGACATATAAAACCACAAATTAATTCTTCTTCCTTAAGTTCTCTCGCATTCACTTAATTTATTTCATCTTTGTCCACTTAAAAACAAAGACTATCCTTAAACATACATAAAGAAGTATATAAAAGCATGAACACAATAAAATCGCTAAGAAAACAGACGTAAGAACACAAATAAAATAAAAAAAAACTCCTAAGAAAACAAAACAAACCACGTACCACTTGCAATAACCAACCGATGTACAGCCATGTATGGCTTTTAAAACATTTTAGGAGAGTTTTAAAATCTGTTTATTGCAAGCCAGCATTCATCCGCATTAAGAAAAAAAAAACATTATTGCGGTCGAGGTGCATTCGCATAAAGAAGAATTCTGCCCCGTCATATACGATCATATTACGACTTCTGTGAAAAAATTATGACCTTGTAAATCTTTCCATTTTTGAGTGAGCCACGCTCCATACTGTAGTGCAAAAGGTAAACAATTTACCCCGCACCTTTTTCAGGGGCAAAATGAGGTTTTGCGAACTCGAGAAGAGGGGAGGTTTAATTCTCCTCATAGTTCTTTGACGTTTTCATGTGTGCAATTATTCACTGCTGCTTCGAGGACACATTCCTGCTCGTTTTGACGGCATGATAGAAAATTGCTAGATAATATGTCATGCTAATAAACCTTACAGTGAATCAGCTTCTTAAGAAGTCCTACTATACGAAATGCAAACAAGCAAACACACACAAATACATACATACATACATAAATATATATAATGTATATATTTTATTTGGCCAAATTTTCGAGACCACATGTGTCATCTTCAGGCTAAATCTATGGAATATATATATATATATATATATATATATATATATATATATATATATATTTATATATATACGTATATTATAATATATATATATATATATATATATATATATACGATATAATATATATATATATATATATATATATATATATATATATATATAATATATATATTATATATATATATAATTCCCAAATGCAACGAAGGCTTTCTATTGTTATCCTAATACTCCACATTGCAGCTAATGCCCAGTTTGTTACAGGTACATCAAGTAATGAGAAACGCTTTGTTTCCAGTTTACACTTTTTACTTGCGTCATTTTCTCGTTTTATGTTAGACTTACTCAAGTACTTCCTACACGCCATTCTCCCATTGCCTTCCATTCCATTCCTCCCTTTTATTATCCTTCGCCCCCCTTCCCTTTCTTCCTTCCCTCCTTCCTTCCTTCCTTCCCAGTGGCACTCCTGTAGTTCCACGAGGCCTCGCCTGGTATCTCGTTCCGGTCATTAAGCTCAGGGAAGCGACCTCTCTCTCTCTCTCTCTTCTCTCTCTCTCTCTCTCTCTCTCTCTCTCTCAAAAGGTACGGTTGTTCCTCCTCCTCCTCCTCAGCTTTCTTTCCCTCCTATCCTCTCCATGTTCTTTTTACCCTCTCTCTTCCTCCTTTCTTCGCTGGCACGTAAGTTATTCTTTTCTTCCCCTCTCTCTCTCTCTCTCTCTCTCTCTCTCTCTCTCTCTCTCTCTCTCTCTCCTTTCTCGCTCGGCAGTAAGTTATTCTTCTCTCTCCCCTCTCTCTCTCTCTCTCTCCGCTGGCACATAAGCTATCCTCCTTACACACTCTCTCTCTCTCTCTCTCTCTCTCGCTGCCACATAAGCTATCCTCCTTAAAGTGCGGGGGCTTCCTCGCCATGCCCTGGCAATCGTTAAGCGCTTCCTTTTGCGTCCATTCATTTCTCAAAATTGTCTCGGGGAGAGTCGTATAGCCTCCTCTTCGTAAACAAAAGGAAAAGTCGGCGATGCGTCTTCTCTTCTCTTCTCCTCGCCCTTAATTATTCTGTCAAGAATTAAATTTTTCCAGCGTATAAATTCCGAGGATATATTCTTTTTTTTTTTCCAATTCATTTTTATGTGCTGACGTCGGAGCCATTAAACGCTTAACGGGGGAAAATGCCAAAGTTTAAACGATGCCATTTAGGTTTAGTAGAAGATAAGTACAAAGGTGGAACAGATGCGCCGTTTACTGCTAAATAACTCCTGCATTTTGTTTTCAATACGGGCAGTTAAGCACTAATTGGCACGGCGAGAAAACACGCCGGAAGCGCCTTTGCTTTCGAGCAGTTCGGTCGGTCATTGAAGACGCGTCTTTGAAGCATTTCCCAGTGAAATCAGTTCTAGTAACAAAAGAAAACCCCTATTACAGATATGCATTCAGATACACAATCCTACAGCTTTTATTCTACGTTCTTCTAAAAAAATGTTTCGAGTGGAAGAGGACGACCTAACGGCTCCTAGACTACAAAGGAAACAGTCGGCCTTCGCTCAGATTAACAAAAGTAGTCAAAGAGGTTTTTGTACGTGACATTCCTTTAATATTACGGTTTCCTCCTGTTCCAAGAGGGATCGCAGAACGAACGGAGAAAGATACTCAAGATACTCACTTACAAAAAGAGACGTCTTGAATTATATTATAGTAATGATATTCATTTTGCGAGGACTGTATCGTAAATTTATGACAAAATAAAAAAACAGAACACTATGTTGTGATTTTTCGTTACGATTAAAAAAATCCACATTAGTATATACATTTGCACATCTGTTATTACAAATGTACATATGTGTAAACACCTGTGGATCTTTTAACCAATTAATGAATAACTTAGCATAATCTACAACTTCCTGTAAGTGGCATGTACAAATGCTATTCACATGTTTTGCACTAAATAATATATACACATCAGACAATGTTCCCTCTTATAAATCTCCTCATCGCGATTATTTCCACGTGGAAAACGACCGCAACCGATGAGAGGTGGATGTTGAAAGATGAATTTCTCTTTACATTTATTACTTTAATTTTCTAGCCACAAATTACATTGGCATCTTTGTCCCCAAATTAAGTTAGAATCTCTGTTCCCAAATTACATTAGAATCTCTGCTCCTAAGTTAAATTGAAATCTCTGCTCCCCAATTACATTAGAATCTTCGTTCCCAAAATAAATTAGAATCTTTGTTCCCAAATTAAGTTAAAATCTTTGTTCCCAAATTAAATTAGAATCTTTGTTTCCAAATTAAGTTAGAATCTTTGTTTCCAAATTAAGTTAGAATCTTTGTTCCCAAATTAAATTAGAATGTTTGTTCCCAAATCAAATTAGAATCTCTGCTCCCAAACTAAATTAGAATCGTTCCCAAATTAAATTAGAATCTCTGTTCCCGAATTAAATTAGAATCTTTGTTCCCAAATTAAGTTAGAAACTTTGTTCCCACACACTTTAGAAGAAATGATCCTTCATCGAAGGCTTACTATAAATGTAATGTCTTAAGCCGGAGACGCCATGTCAAAATATTTGAGCGTAACATAAATCTAAAACTTTCTAACAAACCTGCCCTAATGGACAAGAAAAAAATAACTTGTTTCTGAGTTGTTAAACATTCACTGAAACATAAACAAACGCTTAAGTTCGCTTTTAGGCTTACGTATTTTAGTTTAGTGATGATCAAAAGCTATATTTTATAAGATACTCTACACATTTTCATTATCGAAACCTGTGGCAGGTTGTTTCATAATCATATTATCGAGTACCAGGTGCTGAGAATGTTTCGAAATACTAACGTTTACAGAATCTCCCTTTACGGGAAGAATAAAAAAAAAAAAAAAAAAAAAAAAAAAAAAAAAAAAAAAAAAAAAAAAAAAAAATGGAAAGGTACGTAATAAAATCGCAGGTGTACAAATAAATTACTAGAGAGTGAATAATCATTGTTCTTCTTCAGAACAAAGACTATGGAAAAAAATGAGCAAATGTACCATTTCACTGCAAAAATATCAGAGGAACAACTATGGAGAAAAAATTAGTAAAAGCATCATTTCACTGCAAAAACAGAACAACTGTGGACAAAAAATATGTAAATGCATCATTTCACTGCACAAAAAAGCATACAGTAGAATAATAGCCTGGCTATTCTCATGCAAATTTGAAGCACTTTCTTTAAAAAAAATAATCAAAAACTCTCTTTTTAGGATATAAGGCAACAACACTGGTCAAAATACGTACAAAGTAATGCTCAAGAAAAATGATAAAAAACTAGCAGGGGCGGGGGGGAATACATCGTAATAAACTAAAGACATAAAACCTTCCGTTGAAAAACTGCGTAATGACACAGAACTACATAGACAAATAACAAAAGAACACGTGAGAAACGAAGAAGAAGAGGCAAAGCGCCCATCCAATTACTGGCCTTCCAACCCAAGCTTCAAGCCCGGAGTAGGGTGAGCGTCTGCTATAAACTTGCACGGGAAAATAAACAACCCGATCTGAAGTGGGTGGCAAACGTGCTAAGAGAGAGAGAGAGAGAGAGAGAGAGAGAGAGAGAGACCGAACAGCTACTGTGTACACCAAGGAGAGAGAGAGAGAGAGAGAGAGAGAGAGAGAGAGAGAGATGAGCTGGTAGACTCTTCATAAAACTCTTTATCAAAACCCTCAAGAGCCATTTGTGTCTCTGGGAAGACGTATTTGTGAGGGGACCGAGGGGATTCAGGCGAGGGAAGGATGAGACCCACATGCGGCCAAGGGTTCTAGGACGTACAGATGTACATATGTACAGACGTATACATATTATGCATAGACGTACAGACAGATGTACGTGGGACTGATAAGGGTCGGCCGATGCACAGACATATGCACAGCGCAATGATGTACAGACGTACTTATGCAAAGACGTAATGAGGTACAGACGTACAGGCTTACATATGCACAGACGTACAGACGCACAAGTGTACATACACACACACGTACAAAAAGACACACAGATGCACAGAAGGTCAAACAAGCCTAAACAAGAGAACCTCAACATCGCTACCGTTTCCATCAAACAGAAATATATAATATATCAACAAATTTTCCTCTCCCTAAGGAAAGAAGGGATACCAAATGCTCCTTCACACTAAGAGCTCGTTCGACATCAGAGAATCCTGCGACAGAAATCCTTTAATAACCTGAGAAGAATCTATCATACCCGTTTTTGTGTGTGTGTGTGTGTGTGTGTGTGTGTGTGTGCTGACACAGCAACAACTACAAATCTACGTTCGTTTGCTTGTACAAAAACTATGCTGTCATAAATACTGCAATTAAAATGTACGTGAAATGAGTATTAGCATACACCCTCGCAAGCATCATGTACATACGGTAGAAGGATTGGAGTTGGGAGTAAATAAATAATGATTAAAGGGAGTTTAAACAAATAAAATAGATGAAGTTCCATTACGCTAATAATAATAACAACAGCACTAATGAGGTCATCAATTTTTCAGGCTACATATGGGCTATTTCCGCTTGCCAGTCAAAAAGGCACCGTTAAAAATATTAGATTCTAAGTAGGGTATACTACTATATTTTTAATGGCAGCTCATTTGTCACTCAACACTCAACATCACTTGAAGATTAGTTTTTCAATTAGAAAAACTGCTACGTAAATAACTATTTACTTAACCGTTGCGGTATATGCAAAAACATACAATAAATATATACGCATACACACATAGACGTACAATAGATATACATATATACTTTTAATATATATTTGTATATATACATATACACTATTTAGACAGAAAGATATACAGCATTAAATAATCTACATGTCTTGTGAGAGAGAGAGAGAGAGAGAGAGAGAGAGAGAGAGAGAGAGAGAGAGAGAGAGAGAGAGATCAGCAGCAGTAGCAGCAGCAGACCCATTCAATAACGACCTCTGTGTCATGAGATCCAATTCACAAATACTCGAGGAGCTATATACGTCGCAGTAACATATGAAGAACGATGGCACGTGGATTATATAAGTGAGCGGCCAGGAGAGATGACGTCCAATGTGACAAGTGACGCAGCAGTAGCAGTAGCAGTAGCAGCAGCAGAAGAAGAAGAAACAGCAGAAGCAGGAGAAGCAGGAGCAGCAACGACGATGACAAACGCTATGCGCGTATCGTATCGCCAACGACTCGACAATGGACAGAATTGATGAATGTCTCTGATACGATAAACAGCCATGAAATGCGAGCTGGAGTTATGTTGGATGCTATCTGTGGCGCGTTTGCTCGGAGTCGTAAACCGAAATTTGGTCATTACTGGGTAAGTGAACGAGTAGATTAAGGCGACTGATAGATGCATTATTACGGAGACATATAGTAATTAATGCCTTTTTATTATTACCATTATTATTATTAAATAAATGAGTAGATAAAGGAAATAGATATGCATAATGTAGAGATATATTAATTCCCTCATTATTACCATTATTATTATTATTCATATAATTGAGTAGATTAAGGAAACTGATTTAAATGTAGAGAAATATATTAATTAATACCTTTACAAATATATGTGTAGATAAAGGAAATTGATATAAATATAGCGAAACATATCAATTAATACATTTATATATAAATGAGCAAATTAAGCAGCTGATACATAAATGGATAGACGTATCAATTAATGTGTTCGTAAATTATAGGTCACATAGTACGTTAATAACATTACACAAATAACAGCTGTTAAATAGCTGATCAAAGCAATAGACAGATAAATGGGTATATATAAGTATACAATAATGAGTCTATAAAATATATGTAAGTAACAGCACACAATTAAGGACTACGATTAAAATCAAAAGAAAAACTAGGCACTTAGAATAAAAGGGAAAGACAAAAATAATTTTTGACTAGAGTATACTACATAAAGTATCGTAAATAAACTGAAAGAAAAACAGACAACAAAAGTACCGTAAATATTTTAGAAGCAGAAACGAAGAGATTCAACAGGTGCAGCAACGTACAAATAATCAAAACTGAAACGAAAGTATTAGTAAAAGGAAAAAGACAAATATAACATTTTATATAAAAGAACGAGTACCGTAACTATATTGAACGAAAACAAGAACATGAAAATATTATAAGAAAAACCCGTAAAATCATTAAAAAAAACGTAACAAATTAACAGAAAAGCAGTGAATTCATTAAAAGAAAAAACCGCATGTATATTAACAGGAAAAAACGTAAATAAATTAATAGGACAAACCGTAAATACATTAATAGAAAAAACAAAAAAGGCCATAAACATAGTACATGAAAACCCGTAAGTTATTGACAGAAATCCGTAAATATATTTTTAAAATACAGTACAAATATTAAGAGAAAAAACCATAATTACGTTAAAAGAAAACCCATAAGTTATTGACAGAAAAACCGTAAATATATTTAAAAGAAACAGTACAAATATTAAGAGAAAAACCATAAATACATTAAAAGAAAAAACCGTAAAAATATTAAGAGAAAAAACCCATAAATATATCAAAAGAAAAAACCGTAAAAATATTAAGAGAAAAAACCATATAAATACGTTAAAATAATAAACCAAAAATAAACTGAGAAAGAAAAAAACTGTAAAATATTAAAACAAAAAACCGAGGGGAACCCAAGAAAGTGTATCATCATCATCATCATCAACAGCAGTAACAGTAGCAGCGGCACTAAACAAACACAAGACGCAGAGAGAGAGAGGAGAGAGAGAGAGAGAGAGTCAGACGAGAAGACGATCGTTGAAAGGAGAGATCCCGACGCATCTTATGGGCAATGAAGATAAGAAAGGAGCAGAAGGAACCGAGAAAAGGAAGCTGAAGGATGAGGTGTCGAGATGAAAGGTCGATGAAATACGGCGACACAAGTTGAACTGGAAGAAATATACGGCCTGGGAGAGCAGGGAACAGAATGGCTACGGCTCCTCCCTGGGCTTCACAGGGGCCATTTTTCATTCGCAAATCGAGGTGCTGTTTGGGACGTGTGTGCCTTATTTTTGGGGGGCCTGCTAAAATAAAACAAAAATGTTATTACTGTATGATAGCAATGCAAAAATATATACTCTGAGGATGTAAGCGTTTTTATGGGGTTATCCGCAAAAAAAAAAAAAATAATAATAAATAAATAATAAAAAGCCAGAGTTCACAATGTACTTAAAACTTAAAAAAAAAAGTTTCGCCCTTAACTATTTTTTCCAGAACTAAGAAAGATTTTAAAGCGAGACTATTTATTAATACAATAAAACAAAATATATTCAGCGTGAACAAATGAAAACTAACTGAGAAGGAGAGAGAAAAATTATCGATTTGAAATGAAGAAACACAAAATATATAATAATAAGAAAGCAACGAAAAAATGAGATAAGCCCTGATGGGATCGGTTAGAGGTAAATAAATAACATAGGGAAATACATCATGAACAATCAGAAATGAATGACAGCCAGAGATACTGATATTTGTCAGATTTTTCTCGGTTCACGAAAACTTAAAAGTAACAATAAGTAACAAAAGCTTTGGATAGTATATTACAATAACAGGAAGTCAGGATTAAAGATTAAACAATCTGACCAGTTTATTACTTTAACATATATTACTCAAATGTCTTTCTTGTCTTCTTTAAATAAGATGTTAATTTTTGATCAGTTTAAAAATAAGTTTCAAATATACTTTCGTAGTTTAAGCAGCAAACCTGTTATAATAAACCTCTTATAGTTCAAGATGCTTATTGTCTTTGTTCAAGTTTATTTAATTTATTCGGAGCTGAATTTTTTCATAAGCCTTCGTTCTGGTTCCAGATTTTTCAAAATGAATCAGAAGTATGAAAGTAATACAATTTTTGAAATGTTGCTGCTTTTTCTCCATCCGAAGGACACCTCTAATGAAAGGAAGAAATGGAGAGAAACTAAGGGGCCTTTCAAATATGTTTTGAAATTCTATGAAATGAACATATTCAAAACAGCAAGAATTGCCGATTAAATTAGACGATCTTCATAAAAGTACTGCGAATTTTGAAAAATTAAGTGGAAAGATATAACGTCACAATATAACAAAACACGAACTCAGAGGAAATTAAAACGTTTGACATACAAATAAATTCACGCCTGTAGCAATAAAGGAAACTGCTATTATCTGTCAAAACAACGCCTCAATTAAGGACAAAAAAACAACAGCCCATAAACTACATACAAGTTTAAGAAGACAGGAAGAAAAGTAAATGGATAGGAAAAGTCGAACGTAAAATAGGTGAATACGATCCATGGGAAGGAGAACTAGAAAAGAACAAAATATGTGGTGTCCATTAAAACACATTATGGTTAGAGAGCCATTTTGTAAAATGGAAAAAAAGTAAATTGTCGTCATGTGAAAATAGCGAAAACAAACGTAAAACTACCTTCAAGAGTAATAACTACTTACATATTTCCGTTAGCGACCAGTTCATGAAAGGGATATTCCTTTGAATATCAAATGGAATAAAGATTAAAATAAAAGTCAACAGCTAGAGATAAAGAACAAAGCATCACTCAAAAACTGAAACCTACGACTGATATAAATATTCACATGAAGAAACAGCAAGTAAAGAAAAATACTCCACTAATTATAGACGCAGCTCATAAAATAACGCAAAGGGGGTGGAATAATGGGAGAAGATGAAGACGAACAAGATGGGAAAGAGAGAAAGAAAGAAATATAGAAAGAAAGAAAACAGACAGAAAGAAAGAGGACGGGAGAGACATCCCATTAAAAAAAGAAAAAAAAAGTGTTGGAAAAGGGGACCAAGATGAAGACGAACAAAATGGGAAAGAAAGAGAGACAGAAAGGAAGAAAGAGAAAGAAAGAGAGAGAAACAGAAAGGAAGGAAGAGACAGAGAGAGTGAGAAAAGGACAGACGCATCCCGTATGAAAAACAAATGCAGTGGGAGAAGGATTACGTAGGTGGGTGGAAAAGAGGAAGATGAAGATGAACAAGATGGGGGAAGAAAGGGAGAAAGAAAGAAAAAAGAAACAGGAAAGGACAGATACATCCCATAAGCAAAAACGCTGTGGGAGATGAGTTACGTCCGTAGGTGGAAAAGGAATGAAGAAGACGAGAGAGAGAGAGAGAGAGAGAGAGAGAGAGAGAGAGAGAGAGAGAGAGAGAGGCATCCCATTCGAAAAAAATTAAAAAACGTTGTGGGAGAAGAGTTACGTTGAGTAGGTGGGAAAGAGACGAAGATGAAGAAGACGAGAGAGAGAGAGAGAGAGAGAGAGAGAGAGAGAGAGAGAGAGGAAAGGGATGGAACGGTGCGAGGGGAACATGTGGCAGCAGAGCCTTCGGTCGTATATCACCAGGAGGGTCGTCGACGTCAGGAGGGAAGTATGTGGACGAAATTCGGTATGCTGCTGCCTTCCTTGACTATATTAAATTTACTGCTCCCTCCCTTCCCTCCCTCCCTCCCTCCCCGGGGGCTCGACTGACACCGATGAGACAGGGGAAAATTCCCCGAGTCTTACTCGAAATAATTATAGGTGAATATGATTGGTAGGGATGATTTATTGCGTGGGGACAAAATGAATGCTTTTGTGCTGCCACGCTCTAGGGCAAATTATTCGTGCTCGAGGTAATGGCTGGAAAGTACTTTTTATTTCGATGTTGCAAGCAAAAACTTTTAGCTTGGATGGTTCATCTGCAGTATTTTTAGCGGAAACTCCATTCTCACTCTAAGAAAAAATACTTCAAGAGAAAATAAGAAAAAATAAATAAAAAGGTAGCAAGGTAACTTGCATTTTACTTAATACAAAGGATCAGACCATAAGAACAAAATGGAGACTCATTATTATTTCTCTCATGTAGAAAAAACAAATTGTTAAGTACAATTATCAAAAAAACAATTACCACCATATCTAAAGTATTAAGGATATTTCTAAAAAAAAATACAAGGGCTTTTTCTATGAACAATTCAACAAAAAGAAAGTGGACAAAGTTTGAAAAAGGAATATATTTCACTAAAAGGAAAGTGGACAAAATGGACACAGGAATATATTTCACCAAAAGAAAAGTGGACAAGGTGGACACAGAAACATATTTCACCAAAACGAAAAGTGTCATCAGAATATATTTCTTTTATTTTTTTGCCTCCAAGTATAACAAATAGGAGTAAAGAAACTGCAGTGGTGAACAAGTAAACGTCTGACCAGAGGGAATGTTTTCAATACCACAATAGCCATGATTAAGCAACAGTTGGACTATGGTGGGCGCTGGACCTCAGGAGAGAGAGAGAGATAAGAGAGAGAGAGAGAGAAGAGAGAGAGAGAGAGAGAGGCCGATAATTATGAAAAGTGGGCAAGTGGAAATTAATTCTTGGAAAAAAGGAAGACCAAGAAAGGGACGAAAAGGTCGGCATGATAGTATACATACATACATACACACAAACATATGTATATATGTGTGTGTTTGTGTGTGTAAGAAGATAAAAGGCCCATAAAACACAATTTTAACGTTAAAATAGTGTTTTATGGGCCTTTTATCTTCATATTATACTGTTGTATTATAGTAAAATACATCCATATATATATATATATAGTGTATATATATATATATATATATATATATATATATATATATATATATATATATATATATATATGTGTGTGTGTGTGTGTGTGTGTGTGTGTGTGTGTGTGTATGTGTGTGTGTGTATCACCAATAATAGTCTGCTTTAACTATACAAATACCCAAATTGATACATAGATTAATTTACATTACAACATACCCACCCCAATACGAATGAATTAATTTGATGTACATAGACAGTAAGAAAAAAAAAAACATTATATTTAACCTATTATAGAAGCACCACCTTTCTTCCACGCTCCTCCTCCATTTTCTCACCGTAGGGGTCTTCTCCTTCTTCCCTTTTTCCCTTCTCCACTCCTTCCCCTCTGCCATATATCTTCGTGTGTCATCACATTTGCTCATTCTCTTGTCCTTCTTGCGCCATTACCACTTCTCTCCCCTTTTTCCACTTACCTTCTTTGCCTCGTATCGTGTAATTCTTCATTATGGCTTTTATTTTCTTCCTTTTTTAATTTTTTTTATTCCATTTCGGATATGTCTTTCCCGAGTCTGTCATGTTATCAAATTCCCGCCGGGTAATTTTGACATGATCTGATATTCGTTTTTGTTTGGAGCTGATGAAGCAATTTTTTTTTTTTTTCTTTTTTTAGCGAGGTGGGGGTGGTGGGGTTTGGGGTGGGTTGGGGGAGGTGAGATGGGAGGTTCTACAGCTGTACTTCTACATTCCCCTTTCATTTACAACTTTGTACATTACATTCATCCTCACCATTATATTTGCAAACTCGCTTTACCATCAATATTATCCTTTGCCAAAAGAAATGCTTTTAATGAAGACTACATATCTTTT
The DNA here is from genome assembly GCF_015104395.2 of Macrobrachium nipponense. Lineage (NCBI taxonomy): Eukaryota > Metazoa > Arthropoda > Malacostraca > Decapoda > Palaemonidae > Macrobrachium > Macrobrachium nipponense. The sequence continues at coordinate 109,850,406 of NC_087203.1, read as the reverse complement.
TCTTTATCGTTTTATTTTCTCTTATTTGCTAAGTATGCAAACAATTACAGACATCACATCAATGCAAAGTGCAAGCTTCTGGCAACATCAAGGAAGCCTCGGTTATAGTAACACATATAAATTAAAGTGTTGTTCTTTTGCCTCATTTGTTTATGTCTTCAATATTGTTATTCGTTTTTGCCTTTGTCAAAGGATTCTTCTACTAATACCTACTCTGTGCTTTATGATATTTCAGGTTATCACCTTTGTTTTAGTGCTCCTGATGCGATGTCAGAGTCTCATTTCTCACAAATATAAGTTCAGACTCTTCCACTTCTGTCACAAAATTCATAAATGTCATTCGATTATATATATTCAATCCGTCTACCTTGCATGAACCATTCCTCCATATTCCCGGTTGCTTTTTGTTACTAATTTGTATATATATATATACCATACATATATATATATATATATATATATATATATATATATATATATAATATATACATATATATATATATAATATATATATATATATGGTTATATATATTTTATATATGATAGTACATATATATACAATACTACATACTCATACATCACACACACACACACACACACACACACACACATATATATATATATTATATATATATATATGATATATATATATATATACGTTATATATATACATATATATATATGTATATATATAAATATAATATATATATATATATATATATATATATATATATATAATATATATATATATATCATATAACATACATACATACTACATACATACACCACACACACCACCACACACACACACACACACACACACCACACCCACATATATATATATATATATGATATATATATATATATATATATATATATACGTATATTCTATACATATTATATAGATGTATATATATATATATATGATACTATAAAAATATATATCATATATATATATTATAATATATACATACTATATATATATTATTATATATATCTATATATTATATATATATATATATATATATATATAACGTACATACATACCTACAATACCTACACACATCACCACAACCAACACACACACACCACAAAATATATATATATATATATATATATATATATACTATATATATATATATATATGTATATATATATATAGATATATATTATATATACTATATATCTATTATCTATATATATGTATATAATATATATATATAACGTATAGAGTCGAGAATGCAACGAGAAGAGAGAGAGAGAGAGAGAGAGAGAGAGAGAGAGGCGAAGAAGCAACTCAAAAATATGCCAGCCGGGTCTTCCATCATCCCTCCGCGTCCAACAGAAAAGAAGGCCTGATATTATTCTTGCCATCTTTCGCAGCCTTCTATTCCGAGTTCGCAGCCCCTGAGGATAATATATATTCCTCGCGTGGGGGAAGTAAGAGCTTTGCATTACCATATTCACAAATTCTGTCTTACTTTTTCAGCCACGGGGGACGCGCCTTAAAGGTGGTCTATTTCTGTCACGCGTCGCACTGACAAGTTCTACCAGGGTGACGTTCCTCGCGATACTGTTGTATGTCAGTAATGTTGTCGTGTCTGTACGATGCAGCGTCAAATACTTTCGAACCCTTTCACTAGCTTCTGCAGTTTCCATTCACTATCCGTAAACTGTACTAGATCTTCTTTAATCATCAACTATTCCCTACTCCATTCGCGACCTATCGACTAATTACACAACATTGAACCTCGTAGGGAGGTAGCGCCGTCAGTGCACCTTATGCGTTGCACTGTAGGCGTTACTTAAGGTTCTTTGCAGCATCCCTTCGGCCACTAGCTGCAACCCCTTTCGTTCCTTTTACTGTACCTCCTCTCATATTATCTTTCTTCCATCTTACTTTTCACCCTCTCCTAACAATTGATTCAGTGCAACTGCGAGGTTTTCCTCCTGTTACACCTTTCCAACCTTTTACTGTCAATTTCCGTTTCTACGCTGAATGACTTCACAAGTCCCAGTGCTTGGCCTTTGGCCTAAATTCTATATTCAATTCAGTTCACAACACTGAACAACGGCTAATTTTCTTTATCTTACTACTATCATTACTCTCTTTGCAAAGACGTTAAACAGCCATAGAATCCTATCACACCCTTGTCTCAGAGTCCACTTTGATCGTAAAAATTAAAAGAAAATAAAAATAAAAATAAAAAATTCAACTTTTCTCTCCATGTGAATTCCAACAAATGCTTTGCTTTCATCATAAAAGCTTTGACCCACTCTCAACTCGTGGTATCTTTCCATTCCTCAGACATTTAATTCCTCAACAGCTTCTTCTACGAGTATTCTCATACTGACACTAAACCATAACACTGTTCCTCCATCATTCATCTCTGCCTCTCTTTTAGTCTCGACAGTTAGTAAATCTTCATAATATTAATTTCGTCGACTCCGGAAAATGTATCTATTTTATAACAAAATTTTTCTATATTTATATATTTATTTATATACATATATAAGTATATATAAATATATACAGTATATATATATATATATATATATATATATATATATATATATATATATGTGTGTGTGTGTGTGTGTGTGTGTGTGTGTGTGTGTGTGTGTGTATAACATACCATACATGATGCAGAAGTGAGAAATAGCTTACAAAAGGAAACACATAGAGAAATTTCTAAAATAAAATCTTAACTTATCCCAATACCATATTTTCCCAAGGAAATCAACTTGACAACAAGAGCTATTGAGACATGGGAGATCACAGCATCTTCAACAGATGCATCCATTCCCAAACACCAACCAAGCCAGGTGCAGCTCAAGAAAGAGAGAGAGAGAGAGAGAGAGAGAGAGAGAGAGAGAGAGAGAGAGAACTCAAGCTGACCTGCATCATAATGGTACCACGCCACTAATCGGACCAACTTTCGTTCTAACTAAACAGGCTTTGAACCCCCCGCCCCCACCTCCCCGGAATACTGTGTGTTTTTTTTTTTTTTTTTTTTTTTTTGGACTTCTCGCCGGTTTTTATAGAAGTATAATAATACCCAGTTACATACTGGTCTCTTTCAGTGGTTTAATACTCAGTTTGTAAATATAAAGCACAGGTGAAATTTTGAAGGTTATGCTAAAATAATCTTTAAAATTGTAGACTGTCTGGGTAATATTTGCGGGTGATTTCTCTTGCTATAATTACGAATGGTTACGGAAGACCAGAAGAGGTAAGCTGAAAGGATAAAATTTCTCACCGAGATGAGAAATTCTTTGAACAGCTGACCTAATACATGTCCAATCTTATCTTACGTTAAGGGTTAGGCAAGTTTAATTCTTTACAGGCATTTCAAATCGGTCAACTGGACCTTGCAAAACATAACTGTTATGTTCAAAGATTACTATGTGTGAAGAAACTGCACCTTGGATGCCTGAGAATTCAAATGTTTAAACTGGCAATCACCTTGAAATTCATTACTTGACAGAACAAGAGCCAAACGAATGCAGTTTAATTATGAATTCCAAAGCCCGCTCGCAGGTAAGACCTATCGCAAATCAGATATTAACGTCCATTGGTATAACTGTTATTTCTGGAGTATGACAGACAGTGTAATGACGCAAAAGAGGTTGTGGTCGATGAGTGAAAATAAGCCTCCATTAATTGCCTCCAAAGGAAACCTCAATGGCAAGCTAGAGAAATGTTAGGTTTCTTTAGAATGAGCTAAACGCCGTATTCAAAATGCATTCGAATCTATTAGAGAACTCAGACGGTTCATAAATAAATAGCATCACCAGGGAGAGAAAGAAAGAGTAAACAAATAAATTGAGAGACGAGGCAAGCTAAATAGAGAGATCAGCACTGGATTTATTAGCACAACCTTTAGAGCTCAAGATGTCATACAACTTCTGGAAGCATAACTTATAGTATAAAGTAACTTAGAATATAGAAACTGATCTGCTTTAAAGGTTGCTTGATTTAGATGCCAACTGAGAAAGTTCTCAAAGGACCAGATTGTTACTGAAGAGAAATTATAAAGGAAAACTGATACATAAAAAAAGATGGATGAGTATGGTTAAATGTTTAATCTTGCTAGCAAATGTAAAGAGAAATTGTAAACTTAAATGTTTAACCCTTCGGTTACTTATTTTTCACTTTTTAAGTAGATGGGGAGACCAATAGTAATATTGGGAGAAAGACGGGAGCGGTTGCCTAAGATGTTATTAGCTTCAAAACTGGGAAACTAAAATGACCGAGCAGTGGGCTAAAAAATTCATATTTATATATATATATATATATATATATATATATATATATATATTATATAATATATATATATATATATATGTGGTATATGTGTATATAATATATATATATAGATATATATATATATATATATATATATATATAATAATGTATATATATATCATATATATATATATATATATATAATATATATATATATATAATATATATCTATATACTCTATATATATATATATAATATATATATATATATATATATATTTATAGTTTTATATATCTATGAATATATATAATTATATATATATATAATATATGCTTGTGAGAAAATTAGGTCTTAGGCATAACTATTAAGGTAAGATTGTAATAATGGTTTATAAGACACTGTGATGTCTTGGACATCTTGTTTATATCACAATGCTCAATCATTGTAGCTTTTATTGTTTTGTGGTTGAAAAATACGTATTAGCACGGACAATTCATAGATTATAAGTTACTGCGCGATGTCTTGAATATCATATCTTAATCCTCATATATTGTAGCCTTTAGAATAGGTGGTTGAAATCTGAGGAATGTGACAGAGACGTAAGGATGAAGGACCGACACTAACTGTGAATAGACATAAAAAAAATGAATTATGACAAAGCAGGAAAGAAAAGAGAACTGTTGATACGCAACGAAGCGTCACTTCGGCAGGTAAAAATCCACTGGCTCAGAAAGGGAGATTATGGAGGTTAATGAACCGCCCATATTTAACAGCAGGTATCTCTCGGGGTAGTGGGTGGTTCTACGCCCAGCCCGAGGTATTAAAAGCTGTCTGTGTGGAGACTCAGACGTTCGTTAAAAAAAATAAATAAAAAACTAATCTCCTCAATTGAGCATTTCTCATTGGTGATACGTCCAAATTAGACCTTAGTATTCGGGTCCCTTATCTGTGTAATGTCTTCATTAGGTCATATTATTATTCTGCTTACTCAGCATCATCTTCTCTTCATTTTCTAGTATAAATCTTGTATGTATGTATGTATGTAAGTATGCTATGTATATATTATGTATGTATATATATATAATCTATATATATATATATATATATATATATAAATATATTAAGTGTATGTATATACATGATATATATACACATCAAACACATGCAAATAAATAGCTATGCAAATATATACATATATATGTGTGTGTTTTTTGATTTGATGTATATAAAAATATATAAACTGAAATCCAATAAATGTGGCAAAAACTTTGCAAACAATGTCTAAAAAATAACCTGTGAATTGAAAAAGACATCTCCAGTTAAGTCTTGCTCGCTCTCAACACATAATTACGTCGAAGTTCTAAGTTTCTGCTTTCACATTCTTTTTACATTTTTTTGGGGGGGAGGGGTGGGGATGGGGCTGGGGGTGGGGGGCTGTCGTTCTCCATGCAAGCGACATTGCTTTCGCCACTAATGAGCTACCTAGTTACACATTCAAGCCTGAACATTTGTCGATCATTTGTGTTTCTGTTCGTCTCATAAAGAGGTTTTCGAGGATTGCTAAGAGAGAGAGAGAGAGAGAGAGAGAGAGAGAGAGAGAGAGAGAGAGAGAGAGAGAGAGAAGTAGATTATATTTTAGTCTATGAAAGCAAAACGGGAGGGAGCAATGGGTTATACATTATTGTACGAACTCACAAGAGAGAGAGAGAGAGAGAGAGAGAGAGAGAGAGAGAGGAGAGAGAGAGAGAGAGAGAGAGAGTGGACAGTAACTTAAACTACAATGTACCACTTTAATAAAAATTCGAATTCCAAAGTTCTAACATTCTACTCTGCTTACCTAAGATTTCTTAAGAAGGTTATCTACAGTTTTTCTGAAAGAGTAAAAATGCATGTCCTCGTCAAACAAAGATTCACTACGCTCAAGTTAAAAGAATTTTACTTCGGGAGTTTATAAATACAATGTGTGCCAAAAGGTAGCAAAAAAGAAATAAATAAATAAGAAACATATCGACTTAACTATAGATTATACATACTCAAGTCTGTGTGTAAATATGATGCATATTTACAACTGTTACTGTAGTAATTCGAGTTTTAAATATATATATATATATATATATATATATATATATATTTATATAAGTATATTATATATATATACAATATGTATATACATAATATATAATATATATGTATATTCATATATATATATATATATATATAATATATGTATGTATATATATTATTCATATATATATAACATAAGGCTAAAAAAAATAGGGTTATTAATGCAATCATTTATGCATACGGTCCACAATAATACCATTTCGTTTTATTTTTAAAACAAAAGGTTTATATCCCACTAAACTGGATATTGAAGCAAAGAAACATTAGTAATTGTATATTCATGGAGGAATGTATCAGGTAACGAAGAAAAGGTTTAGGGGAACGCACATTAGGAAAACAAAAACAAATCAAAATGATGTAATATATAAATATGTGTACGTATTTATACATGCGTTTGGGGGTAGTTATGTAACATTATTAGTTTGTGTATTTTAATATTTTGTAACATACAGTGCCCTAGAAAAACCCAAGGTAATGGAGGCCATACATAATATTTAGGGTCATCATCATAGTTGCTATATACTGTACTTTATCATTAAAACGAAAAATATGTTCAGATATGATTAATCTACTATTTAACGTATAATTAATAATTACCTGAGATACAGGTTTAATAATTACCATACATATTTACATAACATGTATACATTCATATTGCTTTTTCCTGCAAATCATATCTGGATAATAGCCCTTAGTAAATTTTAATTCTAGACACATAAATAGATAAATATATGCGTGTGTATATATATGTGTATATATATATATATATATATATATATATATATATATATTTTTTATAAATTTTTTATTATATACATACATACATCTATATACATATATATGTGTGTGCATAAATAGTATATATATATACTATATGCATATATATAGTGTAATATTCAGATATATATATATATAATATATATATATATATATATATATATATATATATATATATATATATATATATATATATACTCAGATTAATCGATACATTTTTCCTTTCATATAAGCCTAATATATCGTACGTGGGTTCGAATCCCACCCTCGAAGTTAGAACTACCAATGAGATTTTAATGCCTGTATGATAAGCGTAGAGGATAATATATATATATATATATATATATATATATATATATATATATATATATATATATATATATATGTGTGTGTGTGTGTGTGTGTGTGTGTGTGTATATATATATATATATCAACATATCTATATACATATATTACACGACATACTATATGATATATATATATATATATATATAATATATATATATATATATATATATATATATATTTATACACGTAATACATGCACACATGAAAAATGTAAACACGAGTCATCCTTACCTGAGCGCAAACATGACATCCGCCATTATGGAGAAGGTGACCCTCGAGAGGTGGAGAGGAACGAGCTAGCAAGCGAGCGAGCGAGCGAGGAAGAGAGAGAGAGAGAGAGAGAGAGAGGTAAGAGAGAAAGGATAAACCCTTCACTATCCAGTTGATGTGATGATGATGATGATGACGATGATGAAAATAATACTCCACAGGAATCCACTGCGAATAGATGTGATGGCGAGCGTAATCGCACCAACGCACGCACAAACACACACAAATGCACGCACATACGCAACGTCTCGATATCAACAATCAAGTTGGGCCGCTGCTACTACTGAAGGGACGGCCGGAGGAGACCAGGGAATTGGGCGACGGGGAGAGAGACACAGAGAGAGAGAGAGTGTGTGTGTGAGAGGGAATAGCGGGAGGGGTGAGGGAGGGGGGTTAGGGGTGGTAGAGAGAGAGAAGAGAGAGAGAGAGGAGAGAGAGAGAGAGAGAGAGAGGGCTGGGAAGAAGAAAACCCTCTCCAAACCCGGCAGGAGGGAGAACATGTCCGGGCAAACGGACATGCAGTAAAATAGCCGAACGTGAATTAAGTTATTACTTGGGCTAAAGACCGCCCACCAGTCCGGCCCCGCTGCCAGCTGATTGGCTCAGCGGCCTTGCATGTATTACCTCCTGATGGTGGCTTCGCTGCGAAGGTAATTTTCCTGATTACGCTCATTTTCTACCTCAAAATGAGCCTTATTAGAAATATAAATGGCACCCTAAATGTCACATCAATGGGCTCGGGGTGCAAAAGGTTTCTACAAACGGGGCTGGGGAGGGGGAGGGGGGGCGCGAGCGAGGGGGGTCTCAGGTGTTCGTTATAAAGAGGTCATAAGGTTGCATGTTGGAGATCACGTTTTCTTTTTCCTTTTCCACGAGAGATCAAGATATAATGCACTGACGAATTCAACCGCCTTGCAACATAATCTAGGTCCTCATCTTAATTCCTCTTCAAATCAGGAGAGAGAGAGAGAGAAAAAAAATAGAAAAAGAATAGAGAACGAGAGAAAAACTCTTATCAGAAAATTATACACGAGAAACGATCTTCGCAAAAATCTCTTGTAAGGGGGGCGGGGGAAGGGGGGAAATAGTTTAATCAATAATTTGCATGGAAGCGCTGGCTAATTGCAATGTGTCATCAGTAAATTGCGAACCCGGGGCGCTGCAAGAACTGAGCCATCTTTTAACGTGTATTTATTGCTGTAAAATAAGTACCTTAGGCCGTGTCCATGAATAGAGTACCGGGGTTGTGGGGTGACCTGCTAGTCTGGTGTGAGGTGGAGGAGGAGGAGGAGGAGGAGGAGGAGGTGGAGGAGGACGGAGAAACAGGCGGAAAGAGAATGAGGAATGGGTAGAAGTACAAGATGTTGGTTAAGGAACTTCGTAGATAAAATGGAGACGAGATTTATGAGGTATGTCGTGAATCATATCAATTGCAGGATGACAAAAGTGAAATTATTGTAAGGGTAATGTAAAAGTAAAATAAAATAAAATAAACGTGCATTCACGCTATTAAACCGATAACCGAGCTCGACAAAGATGGACATGAAACTAAACGCGCAGCAAAACTACTATTATGAGAAAACTAGAGAGACAGAGCAAGAGAGATGGAATCAATTGAGAAAAAGGAATAGACACATCTAGGGTTATGTTATAAACAAGTACTTTCAGTTTTCAAAGGTTCAAGTGATACTTGATAACTCAAATACCGCAATAAGAATCATTCCCATGAAATAATGAAGTGAATATCATACACTTTTCATTTACTTATTGTCAGATGGACTTTTACAAAAATGAAAATATTTTGTAGCTAATGTTTCCAAAAATTTTATCCTCACATCTTTCGATTAGAATTTTTCGTATGCTTAGCAACACGGAGCCAGATATCATGTTAAGTGTTAGAATTAGTATGCAAATTAAATCTGAAGAGCCTTGACCTAGCCATATGCTATAAAATTAGGCAATAAAAGCCCAGCTGTAGGCATTATGCTCCCCTTTGGTGAACTAGTAAGAAATAAGGAATCTGGGATTCATTTCATAGGATTGAAAGCTTAGAAAAATATATATTGATGGTTTAAGTATTACATTATTCAGTAACAGGGAATAAATTGTACTGGAACGTGATCTGGCTTGTGTCAATAGAGGTCTGGAAAGATGTTAGATGACAAATGGAGAGATGGATAGGATAGAGAAACATTTTAAAAAAAGCGGTTTTAAATATTCCCATTCCTAAAATGACATATACAACAATATCACGTCCTATATCCAGTTTACGCAGTCCGGACGCATCTAAACGTCTAAAATTAACAGAGGAAGAAAAGGGAACCCATCAATAAAGACAAATCGCTCCAGAAAAACAAAACTCCATCACGATAGGAAGACGCATCCGAAAGAAGGCCGTCATTACCGCTGTAAATTGCCAGTCGGGCGAAACCCGAAGTCTGTGGTTGGATCCCTAAATGTATGTATTTTACGGAGTTACATAATACACACCCCGGCGGTCGACAATCTCCTTTTACGAGTTTATAAATCAGTGCCGGTAGGGAACCCACCCCCGCCCCCTTCGCCCATCCCCCCATCCCCCAAACCCCCATTTCCGGCACCCGGGTTGTCCGGGGATCCGCCGCGGTTCGCGTACGGTGGAATTCAGCCATCTTTTTATCCTTTTTTTTCCCTTCTCTTGGACCTTGCCTTTTTATTTTAGTTTACTTTTTTTTTTTTTTTTTTATCTGGGTGGGGGTGGGGGGGGTGGGGGGTTGATTTCCAAATGCCTATGCGTCGCCTTCATCTATCATTTTTGTCCCTAAATGATGACTTCGGTGCTTGTGACTTGAGTTTTATATGTAATTCCATACTGCATCAATGCATGATTTATTTTGAAGAGACCTTGGCTTTCGTTCATCCTGCAGGTTGATTAGGGAATTGCAAGATGCCTGAAAATACCCTCTTAATAATACGGCCAACATGTATACCTTCTAGAACCGCTAGAACTATTAATATTACCAGTAATACTATTAGAGTTACTAATATGGGAAAAGCAAAAGTTTCGTTGCATATCTTTGCTACAAATCTAACCGATTCTTCTGAATTCTAGCAAAATTCTAGAAGAAGGTTACAGAGAAAGAGGATTACTCTGTAACAGCTCTTTATCTCTTCAACCTAAACCTTTAAAAGATCTCCAATTCCCTAGACTATTTTTCGTCTAAATCCCTCACGAACTCTGTTGAAACGCGGTGTCCGTCTTACGTTCATGTAACGAGAATTTCTATTTTTTAACCTTTTTCTACTTTTCTCTCATTTTATGGACCCAAACCATAAAACATTGTAACCAAATGTTTAAGGTGAAGACTGAATACACGTCCCTCGTAGTATGTAAGACTGGACGCCATCTTCAATGACCTGTGACTATGGCAACAGGTTAGATATGACTGAATTCCGCCGGTTTCAACATTTATAGAGCGAGAATATGACCTTTATTCAATACAAGAAATACTGAAAAGTAAAGGATTCTCCTTGTATCATTTACGATACAATGTGGGTTGCAGGGACGCGCCAACAATACGTATGTTACAATTATCTCATGGAACTTTATGCGGATTTTATTCATCTCCTTATTTGAGCCCTGATACTTTTGCAAAAACCTCCTACTAATCTACGGCCTCTGGATATAGAAACCTGTGGCCATATCTGATCTCTTGTTGCGCAACGAAATCTACGTGAAACTCCTCATGTGATCAATGACAACGTCACCAGAACATAAGAGATGCCCTTTAAAACCATAGAAAAGGTATACTTTTCCACGGAAGGCATAGTAGTTTTATGGGGAATAAAAATTATATTCTTTTAAAACCAATGGGAAGGCTTAGCAATTTTGTGGAGAATAGAAATTAAATTCTTCTAAAACCAATGAGAATGCTTATAACCTTCTGTAAATAAATTGTTTAAGCAAGTAGTGAATGATATTATCTGAGAAAAGTAAACAATCCTTATTTACACGAGATTAAACAACCTCTCTTGTCTCCAAAAAGTAAATGACACTTTTTGCAGATGGGAAAACAAAAACATTTCACAAAAGGTACAAGCAACTGTCCTCCGAGAGGTAAGTGGCACATTTCCCCCAAACAGTTAAAAGAAGATACTTTCCCTGAAGAGATGAAAAATACTCTTACTGGCTTTGAGATCCGATGGGGTCTTGTCTACTACAGGAAATGACGTTTCTTCAGACGGTAAACGGTATATATACACAGAGATACGGAGTTTTTTTGCTATGAAAAATAAAGCAGGAGGAAGTAAATAAAATCCCTTACTAATTAAATAGAATACTTTTTTATGATGTCAGCTGCATTATCCTAACTTATACAACCTGTAAGGCACGTTTCCTTTAAGCAGCGATGAAACCCTTTGAAAAGACGTGAATGATTCTTCTATGAATGATTTGCGATCTTGACGCCAAGGCAATTTTTACGTACTGAATGATATCCTTTGAGTCAAAGGAATAGCTTTTAACTGGTAATTAATGATCAAAATACAAGCAATAACAAAATTCTAAAAGCCGTGAAGGAAAACTTTTCTTGGAGGCACCAGGACACCAGACTTACTTTTTCAAGAAGTTATGCCCCTTCGACATAGTATATGACGGTCTGTTTAGAAGTGTAATACACTTCAGGTACGTCACATTTGACCAACCACTGATTAATACCAAAAGAAGTGTCTGACACGCCCGCAGTCAACCTAAGGTAAAACATTTAGCAAGGGCAGGAAATTAAATCCTTCCGAGGTGGAAACAACTTTATTTTCTAAGAATGTAAATGAAAGTCATTGTTGAGTAATTCATGGAATATGCGGTCATTCAGCGCTGGAAAGGAAACTGAAAGGTGTGTTTGAAAGGTGTAACAGGGGGAAAACCTAGCAGCTGTACTATAAAATAATCGTTAGAAGAGGGTAGATAGCAAGATGGAAGAAATCTAATATGAATGGAGGTACAGTAAAAGAAACGAAAGGGGTCACAGCTAGGGCCGAAGGGACACTGCAAAGAACCTTAAGTAGTGCCTACAGTGCATCGCATGAGGGGAAGGGTAATTAAGCGGTTGAAGAACGGAAAAATGCCACGAGTCGACAGAATGGTGTGAAGGTGTGACTAAGTTGAAGAGAGGACACGAAAATGACATACAACAGTATCAGGCCAATGACAATATTGTTATCGAAGGTACTGCTTTAGCCATTGACAGAGTCAAAGGCCTGCAAATATATAAGGCGTTTCTGATTAACTCTCAGCCAAATGCAAACTGCCCTAGCGTTTTTATAGAATTATTACATTGTTATATTTACGTTTATACTTTTTTTTTTTTTCAAATGAAGAAAAATATCTGCATGAAGATATGAGGACTGCTTTCTTTATTTTTATACATATATATCCAAAAATACACATGAACACTTGAAATACCCTTATTGAACACATCTTTTGACAACATAAATATCAAAGAAAAATATGCTCAGATCTTCAAGCGGAGACTGTTTGACTCATTTCAAAAATTAGCATAAACACGGTCAATAAACTTTGAAAACCACTTAAAAATAGGGGTGAAAAAACCTCCGAAAAAAACAGTTAATTCATGATATAAACATGACAAAAAACGTACTTTAAAGAACATACGACGCAGGAAGTGAAAACGAGATCAATTGATAAGGCAGAGATGAAAGCGAAGAGAGAAAAGATGAACAACGGATTAACACGCAAGTAAATGAAAACATTGTAAAGGTAGAAAATGACCGAAACTAAACAAGAAATCGAAGAAAAACCTGAAAATGAAGACAGGAACGAATAAATAGCGAGTGAGTATTATGTAAGTCTACGGACGTTTTCTATCTTATTTCAATATGTGATTTTTTTTAGTACTATTAATATATATTATCAGGATAGTAAGTTTGAACAATTAACAACTAAAAGGCAATTAAGGATTGTAAACATTCAGCGAGCTGATATATATATATATATATATATATATATATATATGATATATATATATATATTATATATATATTATATATAATATATACACAAATAACTTTTAAAAAAACTAAGCGACTCTAAAAAAAAAAATTAAAAACAAATACTATGGTCACTGCGACATTTACGCTTTACCTTCTGAATCATGGATAAACCACCTATGCAAAATCCTTCCTGAACATTAGCTATTTCAAGCACCTATACGGATGGTTCATCAGCAGCATATTCTCTCTCTCTCTCTCTCTCTCTCTCTCTCTCTCTCTCTCTCTCTCTCTCTCTCTCTCCCTTTTATATCACTTATTTCCTCCCAATATTTAAGTGCTCGCTAATCTCTCTCAATTCCTCCCAATATCTAGGTGCTCATTAATAAACCCAAAACGTATTTCTGGTAAATGTTGCCATACCATGGGACACACGAATAGAGAACAAAAGCAGGAGAGAGAGAGAAAAAAAAAGTAACATGATCTAAAGGTTGAAGTAAGTTACAATATGGCAAACTGAAGTGAGTAGCACTAACCATCCTGGAAGCACTAGGGGTAATCCCTGAGGCCCTCCAGGATGGTGTTCTGCTTCCCAAAGTAAAGATATAATCAGGAGGATGTTGGAATCCTAATGATATGGGGGTACAGTGGTTTATAGATCCTCAGGAGGCAGGTTGCTGCCCGGATGCAGATTCTGAGAAAAATCCTAGGAAGGTTGTGAGTGTAAAAACAAAGGTCATAACAATAAATCTATTGCATAAATTCATTCGTAATAAATCTATTGCATAAATTCATTCATAATAAATCTATTGCAAAAATTCATTCATAATAATTCTATTGCATAAATTCATTCATTCATTATAAATTCTTAAAATGCATTCATTCATAATAATCTATGCATAAATTCATTCTAAAATAAATCATTGCATTAAATTCATTCATAATAAATCTATTGCATAAACTCATTCATATAAATCTATTGCATAAATTCATTCATAATAAATCTATTGCATAAATTCATTCATAGTAAATCTATTGCATTTTCACATAATAAATCTATTGCTAAATTCATTCATAATAATATCTATTGCTATAAATCATTCAATTCATATAAATCTATTGCATACTTCATTCATAAAAATCTATTGCATAAATCTTATAATAAATATTGCAATAAACTCATCATTGATAAATCTATTGCATCATTCTAATAAATCTACTGCATAAATTCATTCATATATCTATTGCAAATAAACTATTCATGAATAAATCTATGCATAAATTCATTCATAATAAATCTATTGCATAAACTCATTCATGATAAATCTATTGCATAAATTCATTCATAATAAATCTACTGCATAAATTCAACCATAGTAAATCTATTGGCTAAATTCCTTCACAGTAAATCTATTGCATAAATTCATTCATAATAAATCTATTGCATAAATTCATTCATAATAAATATGTTGCATAAATTCATTCATAATAAATCTACTGCATAAACTCATTCATAATAAATATATAGCATAAATTCATTCATAATAAAACTATTGCATAAATTCATTCACAGCAAATCTATAGCATAAATTCATTCATAATAAATCTATTGCATAAATTCCTTCACAGCAAATCTATTGCATAAATTCATTCATAATAAATCTATTGCATAAATTCGTTCAATAACTTCTTCGGTTTATTCCATCCACTGGAAAACAGCAACAATGACATAGAGAGACCTTTTGAAAATACTTAATATTCAGATTTGAAACCTGATGAAAGATAACAATTTTTATAATTGCCTTACTTATTAAGTCAAAAGATCTGCTAAATGACCCAATACCTATATAAAGCTGCTGATAAGAAAGGGAAAAAAACACGACTCCTTGTAGAAGCAAGTCTCATATCCCAAAAGGGAAGAATAATCGCAGAGCAAACCGACGTCGAGGACACAAAACGAAGTAGGGGAACGACAGAGGGAGAGGGAGAGGGAGAGGGAGAGGGAGAGAGAGAGGGAGAGAGAGCCCAGATATTGCGTGACCTAATGTTAACAATGAGTCCTAAATGCCAGTGATAAAGCAAAAGCTAAAAGCCTTAATCACACCATTCGTCGTTTTAACACGTTCTTGAGACATATATTCAAATATTTTACATTAATATGACCATGTCAGAGTCTAGGGAGAAGGACGATGGCGAGGAGGAGGAGGAGGAGAAGGAGGAGGAGGAGGAGGAAGAGGAGGAGGAGGAGGAGGAGGAGGAGGAGGCGGAGGAGGAGGAGGAAGGTGAAGGAAAGAGTGAAGGGTCTGGCGGGTGTGAGGGAGGGAGGAGGGGAGGAGGAGGGAGGAAGGAGGAGGGAGGGAGGGAGAAGTCTGCGACAGGCGTCGCAATGCCCATGGTCATTTGCATAAAACATGGTCAAAGTTTTGCTTCGTTTTTAAATCAGGGGAAAAAATGACAGAAGCATATATTAGTTTAGGCCATTCTGAAGCCGAAGTTTTGAAGTTATTGAAGTTGAAGTTACTAACTTCACACTTTAATTCTCAACATTCCTGAGGCCGTGGTTCAGCTTGTTAATATACTCAACATTAAACTGTTGGACAGAACGAAATGTAACCCAGACGAAACAGAAATCAAAATGGATATATTCAGAAATATTATAACTAGTCCATGTAGAGGGTTTTCTACATTGCAATGCACAACTTATTTCCTTCTAAAACAGGAACTGGGAGTGTTGCAGTAACATGGGTAGAATTTTAAAATTCATCGCTTCCCCATCATGGTGTTATTGTGCTGCAAATTTTAGAGTAATATAACTTAAAATATTGGCGCAATTATTTTATCTCTGTATCCGGAGAATATAAATGATGATATAACAAAAGCAATAAAACTCTACACACAGCTGAGAGATATTATGTATTTTCACGAACTTCGTGCGTGCAATACATCTAAACCAAATCGTTCAAACACTAAACTAATAAAGTTATTTAAGGTCAACGAATAGACTGGTTGATTAGACTTCATTTGAAATAATTGCTTATTTCTGATAAAGATTTATATTCCAATTTGCAAATGTACTCAGTATGTACACAACGAGTTCATACACACGCAACACGTAATAAAGTGTTCTGCTGAGCGTGTGTCTACACTTGCATGATGTATGAATGCATGCAACATGAAATCAGTATGCATTAAATTGTGTAGCAAGACTTACTTAGTTCCAGGAAGCTGAGATAGTGGAGATTAGTCATTCTCGCACCTGTCCTATAAATATCTAAATCAAAGATATATCCATTTTATATACTCCTCGGCCTCACTACCACTCCCTAAATCAACTGAAAACGGAAGCCGCATCAGCTGTGCTTTTCTTGAATAAACTAAGTTCATTTTTTCTTGAATAAACAAAGTTAATTTCACCTCCATTTCTCTACCATTTCAGTCCTACGATTTCTTCCAGTCCATGCAAAATCTTTTCATAGGCTACACAATGTTCTCGTAGCCTCTTCGTAAATTAACGCTCCTCCCACCATTAAGACATTTTTATATTTTTCAGTTATTTTCACCTACCCCACTTTCTCTATGAAAACTTTCTGAACTATCTGAACTATATTTTTACAAATTTCATTGATAAATATTTACAACTTCATTTACTTTTCATTGAAGCAAAAGAGGCAGATTTTCTCCATCTTTATTCCCTAAGAAGCTCGGCTACGAGAGAGACTTGGAAGTCTCATATTAAGGCCAAGCATTGATAAAGTCGCAGCCTCGGCGTCTAATCGTTAACAAGTCGCCTGCGAATAAGCAGCTGAAAATGGCTCGTGAAACTGATAGATGTCATTAAATGAAACCGGACACTGAAAACTCGAGGTAAGATATCTGCTTGACATTTCCACTGAGCAAGAAGCCAAAAGGTTAAACACAGTGACAAACATTGCAAAGTTTAAATCCAAGTCCTTCCGACCTAAAGAATGCCTCAGTTGATAAATCTCTCTCTCTCTCTTTCTCTGTCTCTGTCTCTGTCTCTGTCTCTCTCTGTCTCTCTCTCTCTCTCTCTATGTGTGTGTGTGTTGTGTGTGTCCGCGCGCGCCAAGGAAAGATTGTGCAAAATAAAAAATAAAAAAGGTCGAATTCACCCTAAAGAAAGAATATTTCACGAAACTATCGTAGCGCAGAGAGAGAGAGAGAGAGAGAGAGAGAGAGAGAGAGAGAGAGGAGAGAGAGAGCACTGTGACATTCTTTAAGTCGGAAGAACTTGCAATTTAAATTCTGCAACGTCTGTCACCGTGTTGAACCTTTTGGCTTCTCGCTCTTTGGAAATGTCAAGCAGATCTCTGACCTTCGAGTTTTCGACATCTGGTTTTATTTAACGACGTATCAATTTCACGAGCGATGTTTAGCGGCTCATTTGCAGTAGAGCAGTTGACGATTAGACGTCCAGGTTACAATTCTGTTAACTTAGCACTGTCCCTCCTTAATTCGAGATTCATAAATCTCTATCGTTGCGAAGCTTCTAAGGAAATGGAGGTAAAGGAAATTTGCTATTTTTCTTTTAGATAAAAAGTGAATGAAGTGTTTGTATGTATTTATGGATGAAATACACATAAATATAATTCAAGTAGGTGCATGAAAGGTTTCATAGAGAAAGTAGGGTAGGTGGAAATTAGCTTAATGGTTAGAGAGCAGCATGAATTTAGGAGGAGGAAATGACAATCGTTTGTTTTATGTATACAAAAGTCTTGTGTTTATACTAGGAACATTAAAAAGCTGAGAGAGAGAGAGAGAGAGGAGAGAGAGAGAGAGAGAGAGAGAGAGAGAGAGATGCTGGGGCAGCCTCTCATTGCACACGAAATCTTGAGATGCTCAGAGTTCCGACCTGTCGCTGGCTGTGATTCACGACTGTACCGATCACACGACTAACAATACAATACATTTTCAGATAAGAAATACCTTTGATTTCCATATTATTCAGGGCATTTCATGCATTATAACTAGACTTGTCTCAGTAACCACTATCTCAGTTTTTTGTGTGTGTTGGGGGGGCGGGTGGTTGGGGGGTTACATTTTAGGGCAAGCTGTCATACTGTAGGTTAAATCTGTTGATATGTCTGGCGAGAGAGAGAGAGAGAGAGAGAGAGAGAGAGAGGAGGAGAGAGAGAGGCTGTTAATATCTACAAGAAGAAGAAGAAGAGGAGAGAGAGAGAGAGAGAGAGAAGAGAGAGAGAGAGAGAGAGAGAGAGAGAGAGAGAGAGAGGTTGTTGATATATCCAGATGTGAAGAAGAAGAAGAAGAAGGAGGAGGAGGAGGAGGAGGAGGAGGAGGAGGAGGAGGAGGAGGAGGAGAGAGGAGAGATGAGAGGAGAGAGACGAGAGAGAGAGAGAGCATGAGAGAGAATGAGAGAGAGAGAGAGAGAGAGAGAGAGAGAGAGAATTTTATCTCAAAATGTATCCATTTCTGAAATTTAAAAGTATCATTACAAATATTCTATGACGCCTCCAAATAAAAATATCTTGGGAAAATATAAATCTTTTTAACTAAGCATTCTCCTCAATCAATATGTCGCCAAAAAGATATGCCGAGTACAGACTGTGTACCATTTATAATAAAAAACATCTCTAAACCTGACTGTCTCCATTTACCTTTGCTTTCATGTTAAAGGAGAATTCCCATTTGTTTACATGGAAAATAAGACACAACCTAAATAACATGAAAACAACTGAAATTGCCTAAAAAGAAAAAAAAAACTGAAACTGCCTTAAAAAAATTCACAAGAGCACTCGTTGTTAAGGATGAAAAGCGCAGAAAGGACTATGTTGTCTTAAGGTCGATTAATTTGTTGTACAAGTGACTGCTTTTTGTCCTCACTGCAGCTGTGGAATGTTGAAATTTTGAGACTTCGATTCTCACTAGACGGTATTTCCGAATTGCAGACATAAATCTGGTATCACCGAGCTAACAGATTTTTACCCATATATATTCTAAGGGGAAATCAAGTCAGACGTTGACAGAAATGTTAATTTTTTTCTGAAGAGCTAAATAATTAATTACTGGATAAATGGAATTCTCGTGCCCCCGAGCTATGATACAAAATGAAAGCAATACATTTAGCGGTATTAGATTTTTTTTCTCTCTCTCTTTTTTTGGGGGAAGACGGTGGGAGGGGACTGGAGGAGGTATAATGCCGTGGGAGACGCTTTGAAACATTCCTAGTGCTCATTTGCCTCAAAGTGCGATAATCTTTTCCTCCTTTTTTTCTATTGTAGAGGTTATTTCAGGTTATAGCAATTTTCTGCAAATATTTATAAGAAGAGCACTTAGAAACCGCTCACATCAGCCAAGGCTTGGCAATCTACCCCTGAAAGGGTCTTTTTCCTATCAAAGTTACGTTCCTATATCTCTTAAGACCAAGAAAGTTGTAGCAAATTCACGACACCCACTTCTAGTAAAATTTCCGTGAAAATTCTTACATAACCTTTCGTACAATCCTTCTGGCAAAAACGCAAACAAGTAAACAAACCGAGGCCCCCCCCAAAAAAAAAAAAAAACTAACCTCCTTGTCTGAAGTATTAATAAAATGATTAGAAGAATGGAAACGTTACTCATTTGAACTTGGATTTAACTCGAGGCATGATATATAATTGAATATTTTTTACAAATATCCATTATGTTTTTCCCTAATTGAAGAACAACAATTATTCAGGATTTTCTGCTCTTAATGTGATGGAACTCACTTCATTGCAGCTTTCCAAACTTTGTCTGTTGCAATGCAATCCATGAGGACATGACGAATCGTTCAAGATTTTCAGGAACCATCCTAAAAAACTGGACTCTTCTTTATTTAGATATTCATTCCCGAAATGTTAGGTCAAAGAAATGCAGCTAACAAAAATTTTCTATATTTCATTAAGAAAACATTTTCATATAGGCATAAGGAATTTTCTGACATGCGCCCTCAGTATCAATATTACTTCATTTGAGTAAGTGAACCGCAAATGTGGAGTTTTATATGGTTTCTAATAATTGATTTTTAAATTTACGATATATTTCCTACTTGTTCCGTTTCTAGTATTTGGTTTGTACTGTCTGCGCGTTTAGCTTAGTTTTCGTTTAATATAATGGTAAAAGCACTCCACTGACTTGACGCATTAGAAATCAGTAAGTTTCAATACTCATTAGAATCAATAAATTTAAACACTTATTAGAATCAGTAAATTTCAACACTTATTAGAATCAGTAAATTTTAATAGTCAGAAAACAACCAACAGTCATCCCAGCAAATATTGGTTCATGTGGGACTTTTAATCTACAAACTAGATTTGCGCATGCATGTCAAAAGCATCATCCCATACCACAGCGAGCCAACAGCAAGCACTGATAAAGCAGGCAAAAAAAAAAAAAAAAAAAAAAAAAAAAAAAAAAAAAAAAAAAAAAAAAAAGCAGTAACCCGCTAGCGATCAGCAATCATAGCAGTGCCGAGAAAATCCGCTACCAGGAGGAGTAGCAGAGAGAGAGAGAGAGAGAGAGAGAGAGAGAGAGAGAGAGAGAGAAAAGCAGGAGCAGGACCAAAGCAACCGTTCAAATAAACAAAATCCCAATTAAGTAGGCTGCACTTGGTTCTGGAATAACGACCTCATCTGCATAAGCCAGGCTGCCGTAGCCCGGCCTCCCTCCTCGCGAGAAATAATATATTTTCTGGAGATTTAACAGAAACTGGGCATCTTGGGTAAACAAATCCGCCGTTACGAGCAAGAGTATAATTTTAGTGGATCTTCCACGGATTGCCATCTCGCGCTTCGGTATAGAAAAAGGATAGGAGGGGGGCTGGGGCGGTCCTACAAGAGGACAGGAACCGGGGATAGGGGAAGGGGTGGGGGAAAGGGAAGGGGTGCTGGAAGGGGGTTGGAAGACGGACGGATAGGATAGAATGGGATGTAGATGAAGGACGACGAAAGGACGCTATCTTATAGGCTATCTCGTAAATATAGAGCGCCTTGGAATACGTGGCGTATTTTTTTTCCCCTTCCAATTCCAGCTCTCTTCCAGGCATTCCCGAGAACGCTTCCATGGCCCTTCCGTCGCTGTTTCATGATGGCTCGGACGCTGCGAACTTTCCAAGACGCCTGGAGGGCGATCTATTGGTTGTTCCTTCAAATCCTGCCATGATTTGATGGCCCAACACTCAACCAGGCATAGATGTGATTTATCTCTCATTGCAGCGATCCCCAGGGACGACGGTATCTCTTACAGCTACGCTGCCATAAAACGTCTTGTCCTGTGACTGTGTGTAATGAATACCAGAACGAGTGCCTGTTTACACTCGGTGAGTGTCTAGCGAATCGCGGTGGACGTTTGTTTTCGAGGATAAAAATTGCAGGAAGAAGGTGGAGCAAGTATTATGTTTCGGCCGATATGGAAATGGTAAAAATGAATATCACAAGCGATAATAATAATAATAATAATAATAATAATAATAATAATAATAATAATAATAATAATAATAATAATAATAATAATAATAATAATATAATGGCATAATTCAGCGAATTAATCTTATATATTATCTTTTCTATTTTTCTTATTACTCGCTTTTCTGGCTCAGCGATACTTCGCAATAATTGGCCAATATTCATATTGGGAATAATGCTGAAAGTGGTATTTTATTCAGAAAAGGCTTTATTAATCAAAGACTGGTATTATCAGTATACTGGTATTATCAGAATACTGGTATATGGGGAGGCGTTACTCTGGTCCAGATCAAACAGAGGTCGTCGTCGGTGTTGGTATCATTCCATAAGAGAGGTCAATGTCAGGCCAGGGTCGTCTCTGGTATTCAGCTGGTATTAATGTTGGTGTAACTCTGGCTTATGGCGACGTTTCAACTTCTCGTGGGTCATCTTCATGGCTGGTCAGCAGTAGAAGTGAAGAGATGGTGTCTGCATGCCGATATTTCGAAGCTCTAGGATTCGAGCCGCTATAAATATCGGCATGCAGACCGGCCAGCTTAATCTCTAAAACAACACCATCTCTTCACTTCTACTGCTGACCAGCCATGAAGATGACCTACGAGAGGGTTGAAACGTCGCGATAAGCCAGAGCTACACCAGCATTAATACCTGCTGAATACCAGAGACGACCCCGGCCTGACATTGACCTCTCTTATGAAATGATACCAACACCGACGACGACCCCTGCTTGATCTGGACCAGAGGAACGCCTTCCCATATACCAGTATTCTGATAATACCAGTATACTGATAATACCAGTCTTTGATTAATAAAGCCTGTTCTGAATAAAATACCACTATCAGCATTATCCCCAATATGAATATTGGCCAATTATTGCGAAGTATCGCTGAGCCAGAAAAGCGAGTAATAAGAAAAATAGAAAAGATATAATATTAATTCGCTGAATTCTGCCATTTTATTCGACAGAATTTGTTTAAAAGAGGGTTTTTCTTTCAAATTACCAAAATTTTAATAATAATAAAATAATAATTAATTAATAATAATAATATTAATATTAATTAAATAATAAATATATAACAATAATACTTAGGATGCAGACCCTCTCTCAAGCATACTTCATTAAAAGTAAGAATCTCTACAAGCGTACCGCTGCTGAATTAGCCATTACTTTTAGGATAATAATAATAATAATAATAATAATGGAGAAACAAATCCGCAGTTTTGTAACTACAGGAATATGTTTATAAATGAAACTGTAGTATTTGTGTCTCCATCTTCAGATCCGTGCTACTATAAGAACTATTTAATAATAATAATAATAATAATAATAATAATAATAATAATAATAATAATAATAATAATAATAATAATAATAATAATTTTATGGGCAAAACACCTGGACGGGAAGTACGTGTAGCTATCCACGAGAAAAGTCGCAGCACTTCTGAAATCACCCCTTTCCACTCTTTCAATAAACTCCCAAAAGTGCTTCATAAATGGAGGAGCCGGTCTTGTTAAGGGAAAGTTTAGAGGCGTAGGACTAAAGGAGGACCTTTAGCTGTACAAACACCGCAATGTAATGACGGCAGGTTCACACACAGAGACACACACAAACACACAAACACAACATACCGGCGGAAGAGGGATAAAAATAAGATACATAAGCGCCCCTTCTTTCTTTCCTTCCTTTGTTTTTTCTTTTTTTTTTTATTTCTCCATTTCCGCAGCTCATAAATAAACATGAAATTCGAGAGTCAAGAAAGAGTCCATGGAGTGAGGAGGGTGTCATCAAAATGGAGGTTGCACGCAACCAGCCAAACCAGCCATTCTCAAATTACCAACATCCTTTACTTAACCTCAGTTACCTCTGGTAAAAGGTCTGCCGTACATGAACCTACCAGGCCTGCTCAAATAGGCTGTGGGAGAGAGAGAGAGAGAGAGAGAGAGAGCAAGTTTCTTTAATTGCAATGGGAACATTTCAAACCTGAACACAGCGGTGTTCATGTGTATTTGCCTTTTTGTGTAGAGTTTCGTGAATAACTTCCAGAGAAATAAGGGACTAATAATTTCTCTATCCACCTTCTTCGCTCTTTCTTTTTTGTATTCTCTTGAAATTAGCCTATACACTGTACATATATCTAAACATAACATATTTATAAATACAAAGAATGTCTAGAAAACTGATCTCTTGTAACATTATTTTGAGACGGTTGATGTACGTGTTGCACATTATCAATTTCCCATGAACATTATGTATGTTACAGAAGGTAGTACATAGTACATAAAACTTCTGTAAAAAAAAAAAATACCAATCCTTATTGTCTATATATAACGTTATCCCCAAGAACCACGTAAATATACAATTCTTTTATCTTTGGAGAGAATAATTTAGAAGTTAAGACACCATACGCAGCTGAAATGTTACTGTGTCTTTACCGTTATTTCGTATTGGAATCATCAACCAATTTAGCCGTATGTGCTAATTGAGCTGATGCCGTTTTCCTTTTACATCAAATGGTGCCCACGTTAGAGATTGGCAGTAATCGCAATGCTGTGGATCGCAAAAGCAGCCACGTAATCTTCGTTACCGAGAAGCACCATATTCAGACGAGGAATTCAGCTGACGAACCTCTTGGTTAAACAGGTTCCCAATACACTCAAGTTCAGTGCAAGGTCAAACGAGAGTCATAGGCCAAACAGGGGAATGAGAAATCCAATAGACTATCGTATAAAAGGGAAGCTCGTCGGGCCAAAACAAAGGTCAAAGGTCAAGTATCCAGATGGGGTACGCCTCCCGTTTGCGGGCACCATTTCGACAACTAGGCGAGCCTTGGGTATTATTAATTATGCCGCTGTCTGAGACAGAGGAGGAATATTCTGTCGTCCGTAGCTAAGAAAATAAAGAGATAAGAAGCCCTAAGACCGAAATTCGCGACCTCCACATCTCACGTTCCGGAAGCTGAGAGACCGAATCAAACTGGCACCTCTGGAACATATAAAGCGGAGGGTAACCAGATTTTGAGCTTACAAAATTAAAAGATTGCTAATTTGACTCTTTCGATAATCAAATGGCATATAGGGTCTCCCATGATATTCGATTTCATATTTTATTAAGCATAAGCACAAATTCCTCATGAAGGAAAGCTGGTCACGAAATAGATACGTTCAACCCGATATATTTTCTCTTCAAGGCACAGTTACCAGTTACATCCAAGCTATCAGCTTTGCACACAGTAAGGCGATATGGAGAAAAAATTTCGAATGAAGAACGATAGAAAAAGAATTTATAAAGACTGTAGAACAGGAAAGTCAAAAGATGAAGTAGTTAGTTCACAGTTTTCACACGCATGGTTGTTCACAGAGATAACATTTATATGTTGTGTTTCGTCACAGGTGGTCATAAAAGTTTACGAAATCTCAATTGCTGGTGTACGAGTATATCTGATAACCATATGCACGTGTACGGGAAAATCTCACTCTCGTAAATAGACAAATGCCCTGGATGTTTTCAATGGAATACACATGTAAATATCCAACTTAATGTCAATGAAAAAAATTAATAAACAACTAAAGATGTTATCAAATAAAGAAAGCTGCTCAAAGAACACGTGCTGTTAATGGCGCTTCTGAATTTTCACATTCTTCCCAAGTCGCTTGTGTTAATAACAGCTGCGATGTTTTCTAGCACCTACACGTAACCTTACTTTGAATACTAAAACATATATTCTAACAAGAAACGTTACTGACAAGGAACAGAGTTAAGAAATGTGTACATACGTATACCCAGAAACGAATCCAAGAAATTTCGAAAGTCCTTATTTCTACATTACCCAACCAGAAGTATTCTGTAGGTGGGTCTGTCTGCCCGAAAGATATATGAAAATGTTTTTGATTGTGTCTGTCTGTCTGTCTGTCTGTCTGTCCAGAAGATATTTCAAAATGTTTTTTATGGTTGTCTGTCCGTCTGTCTGTCAGCTAAATACACGTCTGAGATTGACCGTTCGGGGATATGAGAGAACGTATCCTTAAAATTAATTAGCCAGTGGCTCGAAGAACAAAGGCTGCAAATGGAGGGAAGTCTTCTCAAGACAATGTGGCCTATGAACTTTGTTGAAAAAGGGTTGGAGATTGTGGAGAACAGAACAGAGGCAGATCTGATTATGCAAATTAACGGTTAGGACATAATAAGCTTAACTGAATGATTAAAAAAATTAGGTTTTAACAACAAAGGATTCAAATTCGCTGTAGTGGAGATATTACACTGGTTTCTCTTGCTATCCATCACGGTAGCACAATGGTCACAGGTGTCAATGAGCTTATGAACCTTGTCGTAAGCGAGGCAGAAACATGTGCTAGCAGAAATGCGCAGGCGCCATTATCAACTGGACAGAATTTTAGTTATAAACTTATCTTGCTGAGCCAGCCTGTACATATTTCCCAACAAACAATAAAAAATAGTCATCTGTGTCAGGTTCGGGATATACTCCAAAGAGAAATACATTGTGATATTTACTAAAACCTTGTAACATGAATTTCACGGCAGTCATATTCGCTGCTCCAACGAAGATATATACAGAACTCCTTAATATGTCTACACATCCATATTAAGAGAGAGTGCTATGCAGTGACAGTCAATTCCTGTAGTATCTTCTAACCTATGAAATTTTGTCGTAGCGTCGTTCCCTGCCAGAGCAAATGTCCTCAAATATAAATAACAAGTCATACAGAGTGTCAAGAAAATTATCTTAAGACGTCGACTACTTAAACAGGATACTTAATATTTCATTCTTTATGTGATATACTGTGGGACTAAAGTTCAATTCAGTGTTACTAGAAAGAAGTAAAAGCATAAATGTCCTGCAACAAAGCATAATTAAACTATCTAAGTCATTCACTATAGAAAAATATCGAGCATTCAACAACAGAATTATACACGCAACAATGAAATTGATAATTGATAACGATAGGATATGTAAATACTATTACAAGTGATCTGTGAAATATCGTAGCTAACAGGTCATCCTGTAAGAGCCGACGTAACATGAAGGGAAAGAAATGAATGAAGAAAGAAAACTCTTGGACCTCCACATTATCTGGGAAAGACATTAAAGAAGAAATAGAAATGCGAAGTACAAAATCTGAGAGCATGAAGATATCCGGTAAACAAGCAATTGTTTATATTCGTTAATCTGCACACGAACACGTAATCCGTGTCATTTCAACAGCACAAATTTCGTGCATGAAAAATAACTCCTGTATTAGTTTTATCACTTGATTTCCAGAATGGAGTCCAAATCTGAAGTTTGCTGAACTCCGCGTTCGTCTACTTTCTCTTTAATTTTCTCCTATTTTAAATCATCAATTACCCCTAATCTAATGGAATGATATCGCCATCCATCAGGAATAATTATGTGACAGAAATGTCAGCGTCTCATTAAACTGTCATTTCATCCACCAGCTGTCCTTTTCTTCTTAATCTATCTTCTGTCCATCCTCGTGCTTGTCCATATGTGGTTCTGAGTATCTGTTTTTCTTATTTAGTAACCAACAAGTATAGTACTTAGTGATTCACGATAATGTATTTTGAATACCTGTGTCAGTATTCTCCCCAACGTATCCGTGTTACAGTAATATGTTATGCATCTACAGCGTGTCCATAAAGTCCCAGTACCATTCTGAGCAATAAATAATTGTAATGGTACTAGGACTTTATGGACACCCTGTATTTCTTCACTTTAATCCTATTGAACACAGTTAAAACTGAGAATTTCGTTTCCTTTCACAGGCCTCGGTTGATGACTGAACTGATGGTAGTGATTCCTGAGAAGAATATCAAGAGAAGTCACTGTAAAGCAATGCAATTCACACGACTTCTTTGAACAAAGATCTTCGAACAAGTGTCTCAACTATGGGAAATTTGTCTGACGTAACAGAGCTCGAACATTTTTGGCGAAAGCAGAGATATGTCTTCATTGCAGATTGAATGCTTTTTTGTATTCATTAGAATGAATATCCGGAAAAGAGAATAAAATGGCTCAAAAGATTTTGACATAATGATATCGGGCAAGTTTTCCATGTTTATAAGTGATCGCTTTAAGTTATATCCACGTTCTATTGCTGAAGTTAAGCGGGTTAGAAGAACGATAACATCACATAAATGTCCAAAATAGCGAAAATCCTTTACTGACGAAAGGAACAAATACAAACTTGTAATATTACAGTTAAAGGCAGTTCTCCTGCTTATCCTCTTGTAAACTGACATCCATTGACATTTCGCTAGAGGAATACTGTTTCAATACTTCTGCATCGGAAAGAGTTTGGTCATAGGCGCCTGTGAGAAAAATTAGAGGAACTTGATGTGTACGTTCAGACAGTGAATGTTGTCAGTTAAGTATTAAAAATTTGGGAAAATTTTACCATCGCTATTGATATAACATTAAATATTTTCTTTCTTGGAGTTTCATTCTATATTTCTGCCTCCACATCTCTCTCTCTCTCTCTCTCTCTCTCTCTCTCTCTCTCTCTCTCTCTCTCTCTCTTCGGTCATCATGTGCACAAAGGATTCAAGTGGTTTTCAACAAAAGCATAAGCAAAAGCAAATATTTCTCAACATTACTTAATCGAAATGAAGTCTCTTATACAATACTTTAACTGCTGTAGTATGTGAGAAAGTGAATAACTTGAGTTCTATATAAAGTCCTTATTCATCCTGCCAGTAATTTAAATAAAACGTCAGTTAATATCACGTGGATACAAAAATATATTACAGTAAAATGAATAAAATACCCAACACGCTTTCATTTTATATAAAAAAAAAAAAGTTAAACATTTGCATAGAAGTCCCGACGAAAGCCAAAACCATTCCAGCCCTTGGGAGAGAAATAAGAAGAGGCCGCCTACCCATCCCATTTGAATATATATGGAAATAAACAGAAGAGAGTTATAACTGATGTCGGGACTGATGTCGGGACGGTGATACTGGTGAGATGACTCCGGGCTGGTGGTGGCGGTGGTGGTGGAGGAGGTACCCATAGGACAAGGGGGATATGAGGACTGGGGTGGGGGTGGGGGAATAGCTGGAAGATCTAACAAACGGACGGACGGACGGTCCGAGGGAAGGAAGAAGGCCCGTTGCCAGCCCCAGATATCTGAGGCCATAAAAGCCCCCGTTGGACCCTGCTTGCTTGCAAAACGCATGGAGGTGGAAACTCGTATTGTGAGGGTTTCCTACAATATTTCCTAGCCAAATTCTCTCTCTCTCTCTCTCTCTCTCTCTCTCTCTCGCTGTGCTGACAAGAGCCTCTGGGAATTGTTGATTGGCACGGCTCCAAGAAAAGGAGCTTTTTGGTTGTTTGACTGTAGTTGATGCTGATGATCGGGATGCTGATACTCTTTCAGTCATCTCCACAAGGGGTGGATGATGCCCTGGATAATCTCTTCGCTGTTTTTACACGTCTATCTCAAGCAAGATTGATCGTCATGAATCTTGAATCCTGAATCCTGAAGCCTTTGCCTCTTTGGAAGTTCCGCCAACAATGCGAATGAAGGATGACATTGCAAGGGATAGAAATCAGCTCAATAAATCATAGACTCTGTCAAATGGAGAGGAATCAACTCTAGTGTAAGCAATGTATTTCGAGAGGGCAAAAAAAAAAAAAAAAACAAGCGAGTTCTATTGAGAATAAGTGGGGGAACCAAATTACTGGAAAGATACGAATTATGAAAATCTTTTGGAATTCCGATATACGAGAGAGAGAGAGAGAGAGAGAGAGAGAGAGAGAGAGAGAGAGAGAGAGAGAGAGAGAGAGAGAGAGAGAGAGAGGCGAAAATGCCCTTATGGACTCTTCTTTGTAAGAGTCGGCATATACTTTGCATACATACATTTTGCAGCTACAGGGTCATAAGTATAGAGACTGTGTCAAAGCACGGGTTAGAGGGGCGTCACAGCCAAATTGACCATAATCATCGCCGAATCTAGCTCGTGAAGAACCATAAAAGCTGACCAATACGGCCGAATGTGATTTTAAAAACCTTCAGCCAGAATAAGAAAAACGTTCGAGGGCTGAGTGGAGTCGTTCATAAGGTTGCAAAATGTTTCCGCTGAACGTGACAGCAAATGCTAACTTCATCGCGGCTTTAGAGAATGTTATCAAAATAGATCATTTGATACTCTTGTTAAGATTATTAAGGCCAATACAACTATACGGAATGTATTCAATACAAATTAAGGTCCGATATGATTAAGGAAAGCTTGTTAAGATTATTAAGGCCTATACAACTAGATGGAATGCATTCAATACAAATTAAGGTCGGATATGTTTAAGGAAACCGCCAACGCTTTCTAATCTATTCACTGCTGCATATAATGGTACTAATTTTATTATGATCAAACCTTCCAGATACATAATCAATCTGTGTAGGAGCCTGGAAAGTGATACCAGTTATGTAAAAAATATGGCAGTTAATCGTTTTGTTTTTAATTATGTCCCAGTTTGAACCATGTTGCCTTTACATACATAAAACATAATGAAAAAAAATCAAATACTTGTATATTTTATGCCTCCAGAGATTATTAGCACAGGATGCGAACATGAATAGCAACATCAAATGAAAAGATGATGCAAACGCGCAAATGAAAGGTAACAAAATTCGATAAAATCCTAAGCAAGAACCCAGTATTTGCCAATTTAAATATCATATTTGGTTTCAACCTTTTGTATGAAATTAACTCGTAGAAATATAAGTATATTTCTGATGTTTGGTCTTATTTCTCATTTGTATATAATGAACATATTATTTCCGTTAATATACTCGTCTGAATGACACAGGAGGCAAATCAAGTTCTTTTCAATTTCATGTTTGTAAGACGAAAAATAAAACAAGTAAAAAATGCGCCGAAGTTTCTTCGGCACAATCTACTTTTCTGTTCAGCGTATATTGCTGTATGAGCCACGGCCCGTGATACTGATTGACCTGATTGACAACTGGGTCATCAAAAATGCTGCGTTTACTTTTCTTAAGCTAGGAGGTGATTCTTAAGGCCAGTTTTTTTTATCACATCTTGAACCTGAAGCCTCTATAACATGATATGTTTCTTGAAGATTCATGCAGTCACTTTCTTTACACACACACACACATATATATTATATATATATATATATATGTGTGTGTGTGTGTGTGTGTATACATATATATATATATATATATATATATATATATATAATATATATATATATATATATATATATATATATATATAAATTCTGATTTATATGCTACCAGCTGTTATTTAAGTCTCTTTTATTCGTATAAAGTGGGTGGCCCCAGAGACAAAAGAACATCAGCTGCTTCCTAGAGACATACAAAGGACTTCTTACAAAAGAAATATAAAAATTAAAATATTTTTCCTTCTAGAAGAGTTGTTAATAACCAAGAGACCGAACATCTGCCTCTCGTCTTTTTTTATCATGCAATTCTAGAGCAGTTGCTGCTGCAGTAGATCGCAAGTGTTAACTTATTTACTCATTGTGATTAATGATGTGTTTGTGTTATGTATATATTACTCATATACATACATACATATATATATGTATCTATATATATATACATATATATATATATATATATATATATATATATATATATATATATATATATTATATATATATATATATATATATATATATATATATATATATATATATATATATATATATTACTAACTGTCCCCTTTCAGAAGGGGTGACGCAAGAAAAACAATGCCTTACAGTTCTCAAAAAGTCCCTAGGAATAAAAATAGCACACAACTCCATGCCCTTATCTTCACCATAGCTGACGCCGGCACCCATCACAAACTGAGTCAACTGGGAGCCTACAAGGTAGCCGTGAGAAACGGGTCTTTTAAAAAATGCCAGATAGGATAATTAATCGTAGGAAATTATTTTTCTTACATAACCAAAGCATGCCTTAGGAATCATCAAAGTCACCATCCTCGCCATGTGCTTCTAATCATGATTTGGATACTATTCCAGGGACTTACTGGATAGAAATTTTTAAGTAAATTCTTAAATTTTATGAATGATACTTATAGGAAATACACTGAAATGACTGACAGCGCTAACATAAAGAAACAAAATCTTACTTAAAAAACCTGGGACATTTTTATTTTTGGTAATGCCTTGAAACCTATTTGATAGGAATTCTTGCTTAATTTAAAGAATGATACATCTAGGAAATACAATGAAATGTCTCACAGCATTGAAACAAAAACAAAAATAATAATAATGAAAAGACTGTGACACTTTTATTTCTGGTAGTGCCTTGAAACCTATGTGATAGAATTTCTTGCTTACTTTAAAGATACATCTAGGAAATACAATGAAATGTCTCACAACATTAAAATAAAGGAAAAAAATCATACTTAAAAAAACCTGGGACTCTTATTTTTGGAAATGCTTTGAAAACTATTGGATAGGAATTCTTGCTTAATTTATAGAAATATACATCCATAAAATACAATTAAATGACTCACAGCATTGAAATAAATAAATAAAATTATATAAAAAGCCTGGGATAATTTGCCTTCTTGTAATGCCCTCTGTATAGGAATTCTTGCTTAAATTAAAGAATTATACATCCAGGAAATACAATGAAAGAGCTCACAGCATTAAAATAAAGAAGAAAAAAAATTGACGTAAAAGAAAAAATTGGTGGGACACTATTAGAGTTATAACGTTATATGAAGTTACAGTCTATAAAGTTATCTTCCTATAATATACGGGAAAGTTGCGCGATATAGGCGCGGAGTTCGCAGCCCTCACGGACGATAAATTTTATGTTCTACAATATCCCCTTTTAGGAAAAGCGAAAATCACCGTAAAACTTTGCTTGATCTTCGACATTTATCAAGTTACGACCTTTCCACTTTTCTCTGATTGGAAAAACTTCTTTCCACCCTTTGACGGCGTCGACTCCTTTCTTTCCTTCTTCTTCTTCTTCTTCTTCTTCTTCTTCTTCTTCTTTTTCTGTTTCTTCTTCTTCTTCTT
Organism: Macrobrachium nipponense; assembly: GCF_015104395.2. Classification (NCBI taxonomy): domain Eukaryota; kingdom Metazoa; phylum Arthropoda; class Malacostraca; order Decapoda; family Palaemonidae; genus Macrobrachium; species Macrobrachium nipponense. The sequence continues at coordinate 109,817,149 of NC_087203.1, read as the reverse complement.
CTTCTTCTTCTTCTTCTTCTTCTTCTTCTTCCTTCGTAGCTGCCATTTTCACGTTTGCCTCGTCTTTGTTCGTTAACCCGTTAAAATCTCTATTTAAACAGAATATTCAACTTGAAAATCATTAGCAACATAACTCGGTGAGGGCAAAATTTAAAGCGCGCATATTTTTGTTTACGAAAATAATTCAGATACTGTGGAATTAAATTATTCGTAAAAGTTTATATGTGAAACTAATTCATACATTGTGGAATTAAATTATTTGAAAATAGAGAAACGCTCAAAGCTACATATACGAAATTTAGAAACGAATTCAGGGCACCAATTCATTACGATACTTCTCCATTGATTACAAATATAATCCAAATTGAACTGTATTAGAACACTAAGGCAATTTCGGGTCTGAAATGATCAAAGCGGCAAATGGGCACAGGTACGACACCAATACAAAGACCAATTAGCGGAGGGTGGAAAGCCCCCCAGACAAACGGGGAGGGAGCAAGAATGGGTTTCGGGGAAAGTGAAAAAGGGGGGTGCCATTCAAAACACAACAGTAAATGGAAGGTTTATAGCGACTATAACTGTTATATAACAGGAGGCTTAAAAGGCCGAGACTCTCGAACGACGTGAAGTGACGAGGAAAAAAAAAAAAGGAATTCGGTAAAAATAATTAATCTTAGCTTACGCTTTAATCAAGGAGAAAGATGCCTGGATATTATCAAAACATAACGAGAAGTTTCTCCCTGTCTAAAAGTGATCAGGATCTAAGTCAAAGTCAGAGATTACAATCTGAGTTGATGGAAACGCTGCCGGTGAGAGTTTCAGGATATTGCCCATTAAAATAGGAGGCAACCAATCACGGAGGATTATGACGTAGGACGTCGGGCGAGGGAGACTGTATCCCCAAAAAGGATGCTGATTATTGGTTGTTCCTACCCAGTATGTGGACTCCTACAAGTGTACATACTTGACGAGGTATAAGAAAATGAAAGAAGGGTATATGTAAATATATGGAAAAATGGAGAAATTACAATGAAAATAAAGAGTATATTATACATTCACATACTTGACGAGGTACAAGGAAATGAAAGAAGGGTATATGGAAATATAATATGGAAAAATAGAGAATATACAGTTAAAATAAAGAGTATATTATACATTCACACAGATACGTTTCTGTGTGTGATTGCGTATGTTCAGTATGTGTGAGGACATAAAAGATAGGAGAAATAATTCTGAGGCATAAAAACAGACGCAAAATGAAGAAGAAAAAGGTGGAAAATCGGAAAATGTTAAAATTGAAAGCTAAGATGCAAATACAGGTGAAAACAGATAAAAACAAACTTTCCCACAGAAAACTTACAATGGCTAAATGTAAAATAAAAAAAATAAATAAATAAAAGATCGATCATGCACTGCAGGGGAAATACGAATAAAAATCTTACAAGACTCAAATTCGTTCAAGATAAAAGCAAATATTGAGGACATGATTTTAATAAAATAATACAGAGGAACAGAAATATATCTATGGAAATATATGTACGTGGTAATGTCATTTATACCGTAATTCTTACCATTCTTCACTTGTTTTATTACATTTATTAATACTGCACAAAACATGTCTGTTAAAGAAGCAAAATTATTCAAAAATAAAAAAATAAATAATTTATTGAAAATTAAATGTAGAAAACACCTATTTCTAGCATTTATGACCAAATGATCCGAATGTATAAAAAATCGTTTTAAAAAAAGTAATATTAAAAGATATCATATGTTGAAGTGTTTCTTTTTTCAATATGTGAAGAGGAAGAAATCATAAACAGAAATTCCACGGGAGATACTTTAAAACGTTCGGACCTCATTCTACAATGCGAACAAAACAAGCTTCAAAACATTAACGAACGATTAATAAACACTAGATACAGTAAACACCAGATAATAAAGAAGAGGAAAATTGACGGGGGGGAAAATAAAAGAAAATTCGCTCCCCCAGGCTAAGGAAATGTCATGTCGTACACTATTAAGAGTCAACTGGCCTGAGAAATATATTATCAGGATATCATGTGACGTTTACTATCACACGAGAAGACATCATTATTAGCCTCCGTGGGTGAGCAATTGCGATCCTTATCGGAGGGTTGCGTAAGGGTCACAGGAGCTTGTCTTTGTCCACGTCGTGATAAGCCGAGTGTCTTAATTCTTTCTCTTTGGATACTTCGTGCGTGTGTGCGTGTGTGTTCATGAACGTGCCTGCAGCAAGCACTGAGAATGTGCGTCAGCTGTAACGTTCTGTATGCGTTGATATGAATACGGAAATATATTATACAGATACAGATCTGTATCGAATTCTGATACTGTGAAAAAAACACAAATTGGAGAATAAATACATAAAAATAAAAAAAAATACACGTATAGCTTCGGAGCGTGAAGAGACGCTGAAGAAGCAGCATGACGCTCCGAAACTGTTTGTTTTTTATTATTATTATCATTTTTGTTCTCCAATTTATGTTTTTTTTTTTTTTAAAGATTATAAAATTTACGATGCAAATTACCTAACATGAGGGAAAATTGCGGAACGCAAGAGAGGAAACAATGAAAAGGAGTTTCTGGTACAATTTCTAACTATAAAATTGAGAGAGAGAGAGAGAGAGAGAGAGAGAGAGAGAGAGAGAGAGAGAGAGAGAGAGAGAAGAAAAAACAGACCGAATAATGTGACAGGGGGAAAATACGCTTTCCTCGAACACACGACTTTAGAAGAAGAAAAAAAAAGGTGCAAGAGGAAGAAGAATGTGTCTGGGGGTGCGAGCTCATGAATAAAAAAAGAAGGTAAACTGCACCGACACAAACATACGGCTTAAGCGTAAACCAATAGGCGACTCGTAAAACTGACTCTTCGCGTGTCGTTCTCCTCTGTCCAGTGGATGTTAAGCGGACACCGGATGCTTCAATTTACCTGCGATATTGTTCGGGAAAAAAATATTGCTCTTGCGTGCGCGGCCAATCTCAAATGCTGATGATGATGACGAAAGCTGCAGGAACTCGTTAAACTGTCCCAGATCAGTTCCTCATTACCGCATGCACGTGGTTCCTGTGGCCTGGCAAAGGAGCATCTCACAAAAAGACGTTCGCCAAAAAATTGGTCTTCATCCGAATATAACAAAGGAGCGCCTCTCGAATTCCTTATTCAAGCATGACAAAGGAGTGTTAGCATAAAAAAAAAAAGTCCAAATATTGAGTTTGAGAAAGGAGAGCCCCCATCAAAAGACAGTCCTGGTTTTGAACATGGAAAAGAAAAGCCCCATCAAACGATGGTCCTAATTTTGAACAGCAAAGAAAGGCCCCATCACAAGGCGGTCCTAATTTTGAGCTTGGCTAAAGAGACCCCATCACAAGACAGTCCTAAATTCCAATTTGGCAAAGGAAAGCCCCATCAAAAGATGGACCTATTTTTGAGTTTTGCAATGAAGCACCCCATCAAAAGACGACCCCTGACACGAGTAAGACAAAAGCATCCTATCAAACATGACCCTAAACCAATTACAACAAAGGAGCATCCTATCAAAAGATGATCCTAAATCGAGAATGACAAAGGAGCATCCTATCAAAAGATGATCCTAAATCGAGAATGACAAAGGAGCATCCTATCAAAAGACGATCCTAAATCGAGTACGACAAAGGAGCATCCTATCAAAAGATGATCCAAAATTGAGGATGACAAAGGGGCATCCTATCAAAAGACGATCCTAAATCGAGTGCGACAAAGGAGCATCCTATCAAAAGACGATCCTAAATCGAGTGCGACAAAGGAGCATCCTATCAAAAGACGATCTTAAATAGAGTGCGAAAAAGGAGCATCCTAATAAAAGATTATTCTAAATCGAGTATGTCAAAGGAGCATCCTATCAAAAGATTATCCTGAATCGAGTTCGACAAAGGAGCATCCTATCCAAAAGTGATCCTAAATCGGGTATGAAAAAGGAGCATCCTATCAAAAAATTATCCTAAATCGAGTACGACAAAGGAGCATCCTAGTGAAAAGTGATCTAAATCGATTTAAATCGCGCAAAAGGAGCATCCTATGCAAAGATGATTTACCTAAATCGAGTAAACGACTCGAGTAGACAAAGGAGCTCCTATGAAAATTTAATCCCTAAAATCGAGTATGACAAAGGAGCCAATCTATTGATAATCCTAAATCGAAGTATGACCAAAGAGCATCCTATCGTACGACAAAGATCCTATCAAAATTTGATCCTAAATCGAGTACGACAAAGGAGCATCCAATCGAAAGATGATCCTAAATCGAGTACGACAAAGGAGCATCCAATCGAAAGACGATCCTAAATCGAGTACGACAAAGAGCATCCTATCAAAAGACGATCCTAAATCGAGTACGACAAAGGAGCATCCTATCAAAAAGTGATCCTAAATTGAGTACGACAAAGGAGCATCCTATCAAAAAGTGATCCTAAATCGAGTATGACAAAGGAGCATCCTATCAAAAGATGATCCTAAATCGAGTACGACAAAGGAGCATCCTATCAAAAGATGATCCTAAATCGAGTATGACAAAGGAGCATCCTATCGAAAGATGATCCTAAATTGAGTACGACAAAGGAGCATCCAATCGAAAGATGATCCTAAATCGAGTATGACAAAGGAGCATCCAATCAAAAGATGATCCTAAATCGAGTACGACAAAGGAGCATCCTATCAAAAGATGATCCTAAATCGAGTACGACAAAGGAGCATCCTATTCAAAAGTGATCCAAAAGTGATACTAATCGAGTTATGACAAAAGGAGCATCCTATCACAAAGATGACCTAAATCGAGTACGACAAAGGAGCCATCCATCAAAAGTGATCCAAAGGGTGGGTATGACAAATGGAGCATCCTATCAAAAAGATGATCCTAAATCGAGTATGACAAAGGAGGAGCAAAATCCTATCAAAAGATGATCTAAATCGAGATAAACAACAAAGGAAAGGCATCCTATCAAAAGATTATCCTAAATATAATATGACAAAGGAGCATCCTATCAAAAGACGATCCTAAATATAATATGACAAAGGAGCATCCTATCAAAAGACGATCCTAAATATAATATGACAAAGGAGCATCCTATCAAAAGACGATCCTAAATCGACTATGACAAAGGAGCAACCTATCAAAAGATGATCCTAAATCGAATATGACAAAGGAGCATCCTGTCAAAAGACGATCCTAAATCGAATATGACAAAGGAGCACCTTATCAAAAGATCCTAAATCGAGTATGACAAAGGAGCATCCTATCAAAAGACGATCCTAAATCGAATATGACAAAGGAGCTTCCTATCAAAAGACGATCCTAAATCGAAAATGACAAAGGAGCTTCCTATCAAAAGACGATCCTAAATCGAATATGACAAAGGAGCTTCCTATCAAAAGACGATCCTAAATCGAATATGACAAAGGAGCTTCCTATCAAAAGACGATCCTAAATATAATATGACAAAGGAGCATTCTATCAAAAGACGATCCTAAATCGAATATGACAAAGGAGCTTCCTATCAAAAGACGATCCTAAATCGACTATGACAAAGGAGCATCCTATCAAAAAGTGATCCTAAATCTAATATGACAAAGGGGCACCCCATCAAAAGAAGGTCCTAACCGAATGGCAAAGGAACGCCCTCATCAAGAGATGGCCTTAGCCAGGGCACGGCATATGAGCGCGTCAGCCAAAAAGACTGTTTAGCCTTGAAGGTTACAAGGAGTTACAAGGATTAGGATGTCTCAAAGACTTGTTAGTCCATCCTAGGAGACATCGTGTGCTCACTTACCTGTAGGAGCAGGTTTCACTGTGCTTTCACAATGTTCTAAAGATTTTGTCTAGCTTTCTTTTAAAATAACTCCCAATGAAGGAGGAGCAGTGGATGGATTAGTCCCAAAGATGGAGGATTTTTAACGAAAGTAAGTCCAGTGAGTTTCGGCAGACTAGTGACTTAGACTACATTTACAAGTAAAGGGACGAGAACTTATCAATTTCTTACAATCAAAAATTAACACAATTTGAAAAGTTGAGCAATTTGAAGATTCTCGTTGCATTGGACCACAAAAATGGTACTCCTGAAAGAATTGTCAAGATGGAAAATTAATCTATTTCAAGAATTTAATGTTCAAAGTACACGTTACATAAAAATAAAATAACTGAGAATTTTGAATCTGAATATTCCCAATTGTCAACTAAATCTCAGATGTTATAAAAAATAAAGTCTCAGATGTAAAAAAAAAAAACATAAATCTTAGATGTTCAAAAAAATAAATCTCAGATGCTAAAAAAATGTCTCAGATGTTCCAAAATAATAATTCTCAGATGTTCAAAAAAAATCTCAGATGTTAAAAAAAATAAATCTCAAGATGTTAAAAAAAAAAATTCAGATGTTCAAAAAAATAAATCTCAGATGTTCAAAAAAAATAAATCTCAGATGTTCAAAAAAAAATAAATCTAAGATGTTTAAAAAATAAATCTCAGATGTTCAAAATAAAAATAAATCTCAGATGTTAAAAAAAATAAATATCAGATGTTAAAAAAATTAATCTCAGATGTTAAAAAAAATAAATCTCAGATGTTCAAAAGAATAAATCTCAGATGTTAAAAAATAAATAAATCTCAGATGTTCAAAAGAATAAATCCCAGATGTTCAAAAAAATAAATATATCTCAGATGTTAAAAAAAATATAACTTTCTGTTTCAAGCCTGAGAGCCAGAAAGTTTCAGACCAATCCTGCATACCCACTTTAGTTGCTAAGCACAGTCCATAGCAGTGGAAAAATACTATTCCCAAAACACTAGAGAGAGAGAGAGAGAGAGAGAGAGAGAGAGAGAGAGAGAGAGAGAGAGAGAGAGAGAAGTACCTCTCTTCCATTAATCTTTGATCACGGTGTATACTGAGATTCGGAATAAAAGTCACTTCCTAGATTTAGATAGACTTTGACTTTTATTTGCATCAACGTCTGAGCTGCGTATCATTGACATAATATAAACGTCAGCCACAGCTACGGATACACGCAAGACCGATGTTGATACCAGCCTAGGCATACAGGCTTCACTCTCCTGTCACTGAACATCAGTTCACTCGCTGAATTTGAACGAGGAAAATATAGCAAGCTAATATAATATACGTATAAATCCTACGTACATACCAAGAGTCCTTATGGAATTTTATCCGTCAAGATATGAGTGCTATTGCTAATTAGATAACGCCTTCCAAAACGTTTTCCAACTAATACGAAAAAATCGCAGGAGACTGGTGGTTACAATTAATCAAAATAAACGATATTTTGCCGTTAGTAGCCCTAGGTATGACGTAATTAATCCTAAAATAACTACACCAACGTTTATCAGGCAAGTTCCTGATATATTTTTTTTCCTAATTAAGTAAGCTTCACACAGTAACAATAATAATAAACATTTACTGGAAAATATAATACCGATTTCATTATGAAATCAGTATTTCAATGACCAACAGCATAACCGAATCTGATGATGTCGCATTGTAAAATTATTTATGGAAGCCTTTAAATAAATGTCCTCTCTCTCTCTCTCTCTCTATCTCTTCTCTCTCTCTCTTCTCTCCCTCTCTCTCTCTCTCTCTCTTACTGTATATATATATATATATATATATATATATATATATATATATATATATATAATATATATATATATATAGTATATATTCTAAATATGTAGATATATCCTATATGTGTACATATATACATTTATATATGAATATATACAGGTATACATGATATGAATAACTGCATGCATGTGTTTATGTATGTACGTATGTATGTATGTACGTAAACACATAAAAATGAGAGAGAGAGAGAGAGAGAGAGAGAGAGAGAGAATCAGTGGAAAGACTGGCGCAACTTCAGGTGTGATGATGGCTGTAACTTCTCTTTCATTCCCTAATAAAAATAATTTTATGGGACCCAAACCTTTTATAAAGTCATCCGAGCACTTCATACTCACATCAATTAATCGGGACTAAAATCTATTTCAAATCTTTTAAATCATTTTTTACTATCTCGGTTAACCTTTACCTCCTCCATCAAACGACTGATAAAGGAGCAGAGTAATGCCAAAACATAGCCAGCCTCATGAATGACATCATTTGCCATCAGTGCTACGAATAATGCGGAAATAAGTAGTTTATTTTAAAATCTCCACATGTGAATTTTTTTTAACTAATAAAATAAAAAACATACACATGTATGTATGTATATAACATGAATGTTAATATACATAATGTATATTATATATATATACTATATATATATATATATATATATATATATATATATATATATATATATATATACATATATATATTCTTAAATCCAAGGTAGAAAGGTGAGTGAAACCGGGGACTTTGGAACAAGTACTTTCGTAGTTTATTCCTACATTCTCAAGTTCACACTGAAATAAAGAGAGGTTGAGAGGCTTATTTATACAAAGGAAGGGCAGAGTTTCACTCGCCTTTCTACGGTGGATTTAAGGATATTCTCAAGCACGTGTTCCTTCGTGCTACGTTGAATATATATATATATATATATATATATATATATATATATATATATATATTATATATATATATGTGTGTGTGTGTGTGTGTGTGTGTGTGTGTGTGTGTGTGTATACGAAGTGGTTGGTTTGAAATAGTATTAAAGGGGATTAAGCGCTATGGTGGACCTATGCCCTTTTCTGCCAACCAAAACCGATTCCAGAAAAGATACAAAACAATGCTCATTGCCACATTAAATTTACTGATGAATCACGTATGAAACATTGTTCAGGTTACTTCCACACCATTGGCCGCTGCGTCTTCGCCTCCTACCTAGAATTTTAGAATTATACACTTCATCTTCCATTCTTTCCACTTGACTAAATCATCTAAAACATGCATAATTGTTTAATATTTGCATGAGAGAAATCATACGAAAAATCAGACAAATATATTAGCTTCCAGAGTAAGTTTGGGGGATATGAAAATGGGTTAAGACTGAACTTATAATGCCAGTTGGTGGTAAAGAGATACTTCGCAGACTGGTCAAAGCGAATGAAAGTGTTAATAAACAAAAGGAAATGATGTTGATAAGGACTGTAAGCAAGAGAAAGGCTATATAAGGCTGAAGTATGAATCAATATGAGTGTTATACCGAACAATAATCATACAAGGTCATGTGCTTAAGCATTTAGGACTCAGTGTAACAGGTAATGGCAGGATTCACTTCAAAATAGGCCAAGAAAGGATATTTGCAGGATCTCAGGTCCTTTCATTCACGCCCCCGTCCCACCCATCTCAGACGCGAATAACGACTTGTGTAATAGGTCTGCTTTAATCCCCTCGTTCTCCTACTGTCACCCTCCAGTTCTTCCTTACATTTATTCCTTTATTCCTTCCCGTGAAGTTCACCTCCATAGATACGTTCCACTAGTCTTGCGTGTCATGGTTCGGATTCTGCCACGACTACATTCATACGTCCCCAGTTAAAACCTTTGCCACTTGCTTGTTCAAGATTTTGGAAAAGTTGTCAGATGTTTCTCATCAACAAAGTTAACTGAATAATGTTTTTGTTTGAGGAACCGTAAACTGCAATAGGAGCGAGTATAAGCTTTTCTTTATTCCTTCTGGATGTATCGTGTATCGCAACTTATACACCTCTGAAAAAAAAAAAAAAAAAAAAAAAAAAAAAAATATAATCGATATATTATATGATATATATAGTATATCTATATATATATATATATATATATATATATATATATATATATATATATATTATATCCATATGCATTTTCCACTGAGAAGCGTTAGCTCCAATACAATGCAAACACTTCCACTACATTATTTTCCTCACCACCTCAGCTGCGACCTACTACAATCGAGTAGGTACCAGCTTTCTAATTTACATGCTAGATTAACAGATGTGCAATCGAACCCGGACCTTCTTTTTAGCGAGGCGAGCATCATGACCACCAGACCACAAAACGTCCGGTGCTTCCTAATGACAGAAATGGCCAGTAAATGTCCATTTTACTAATAGATAAATGGCAATAATATCTTGGCCTGAGATGGTGACAGTTCACAAATGCATAACAAATGACAAGAAGAACGTATTGATGACCGAAATCCACGACGTTAAATTATAACGGAAGTTGTTTTTAATGAGACACTTTACATGGGAGACAACTGGCATTAAAACGATTTAATGACAACATAAAGTCAAATTACTTATCCGTAGTGCATTCGTGCATCTTCGAAGGCACGGCCTATTCACTTCACGCGTCATCTTTACTGCACTCATTAACACATAAGCCTAAATACAGCCGTAAACCTGTTTAAGTATTATTATTATTATTATTATTATTATTATTCAAAGAAAACTCATAATCACATGAGTCAATAAAATGGGAAAGTAAATCCACCTTGTCAAAGAGGACCGTGCAGGTCATCGAAAGCTTTCTGCTTTATATATTTTAAATAACAAAATCAAACAGACATACTATTGTGTATTTATTTTCCATTATTATATTATTATTATTATTATTATTATTAATTGGTCACACAATTTAAAGGACCAACTATATCCAGTACAGGCACCAACTCTCAAATGTACCTATTCTTTTCAAAGCCAATTAATTGAACGGGCATCCTAATATCTTTTTCTAGACCGGGCTTGAAGAAAAGAAGCTATAGATTTCTTTCTTAACGAAAGAAATGTTATGACTCTGGAAAACCAGAAGTAAGGAAGAAAATGCCAAAGCCTGAAGGATACGGGAAAAAGCAGTTACTGTACCACGTAACCCCGGATTGACAATGATGTTCATAGAGATAATTTGGTATGAGGAGATCTGGCGGGTGGTACGAGGGTCCCTAGGTGGGAAGAGAACTCTCCCTCTAAGTTCACCACAACAAGTACCAAAAAAGTATCAGTAGAAAAGGAACAGGGAGATGCCATCTTGCGGCAGAAAATCACGTGATAATATATGTCAAAATGTAAGGAAAATTCATGTTAAAAAGGTCACCTGAATTCATGAATAATTGTTGTTAGGTAAAATGACCTTATCATAATTACGAGAATACCGCTGATATAATCTTGATTTAGCGAACAGAGTAAACACGTCAAAACACTCTCTGCATTAAGACTGACTTATGGAAAACCTTGGCTTAAGCAAATTTCATGACACACAAATGGACGGAGCACATCACACGACAGATTCTAGCATAAAAACAAGGGGGTTTGGGGAGGAGGGGGTGTGTTGGTGACAGATGTCGAAAGAGAACGATAATACGAAAATAACATTTGAATACACAATCAGTACAGAAGATCGCTACATAATTTACACCCTGACAACAAAAAATACCAAAGCATTTATAAAATGCTGTTCAGAGATGCGCTCCAATTAAATAGTATTTTAGCGTGCGGCTAAGCTCTATAAAATAGACTGAAAATCATGTGTCATATAGATGAGTGCTTTAGTATTTAACAGTATGAATGTTAAACAAACAAACAAATACGCACACATATATATATATATGTGTGTGTGTGTGTGTACGATAGATAGCAATATTAAGGAGATCATAATTCTAAACACATAAAAAATAAAGAAAATGAATATACAGACATTAATCATACACACACACACACACACACACACACACACACATGCCTGCAGTAACACATGACTGTACGAACACGCACATACAACCTTCTTGATATTATCAGTCCATTCGCTCCGAAGGGGTGGAATTTTTTTTTTAGATAAATATGTAGTATGAGATGTTGTTCCTTACCTGGAGAATTTCCTCCGGTGTGTTCATGGTTCTCTCGTGTCAGAACATTCTTGCTGATTCCCAGCTTATTTCCCTGTGCCGCTCATCCCCCTTCCAATCCCCACACGGGATATCCTTCCCACTACAATTACATGAAAGATTTATGACTTAGGATAATGAATCCGAGACGTGCGTGCAATCAGCTAACCAAAGGCTGTATATGTACCTCCTTGCAGCTCCTCCCCTCCTCCTCCTCCTCCTCCTCCTCCTCCTCCTCCTCTCCGGCCAACCTTCCCCCGGTATTTTGTTGTTGTAATATTTTGCCTCCATGTGCAACCCCATGCCAGCTATCAGTCCTGTGATATGACTGCAATGCAAACAGTAGGCCACCCGACCTTGCTCGGCACAGAACATATCTCTCTCTCTCTCTCTCTCTCTCTCTCTCTCTCTCTCTCTCTCTCTCTCATAAAAACCGTTAATATGTTCTCTGTTTCTCTCATATAAACGCACATATAAAACGGTTAATATGTTCTCTCATACAAAACAGTTAAAATGTTTCTCTCTCTCTCTCTCTCTCTCTCTCTCTCTCTCACACACACACATATATATAATACCGTTAATATGTTCTCTCTCTCTCTCTCTCTCTCTCTCTCTCTCTCTCTCTCTCTCTCTCTCACACACACATATATATAATACCGTTAATATGTTCTCTCTCTCTCTCTCTCTCTCTCTTTCCCACACACACACACACAAAACCGTTAATATGTTGTTAATATATTGAAGTTTCCTATATATACAAAAAGGCTTTTAACCCCGGAGCGCAGATCAGTAAAAGCTGTGTATGTTCATGATGGTTCATTCGTGATCTTGTAAAAGTAATTTACGACGTAAATATCCAAACATCTGATTAAAACTATTTACGCTGGATATATTGAAACGTAATTCATTTTCAATTGGTTTTAACGAATTACTTACTGATAACGAGCTGTTATTGATGAATTAACATAATGACTTTAATTTCTATTAACCTTTTGGTCCTAGTTTGACCCAAAAAGTTTCCTATTTTGTCCAAATTGGTCCTAATCTTACCAAAAATACCACAAAGTTCCCAATTAAAGTAAACAGCCCTATTTCAACCCCAAAAAGTTCCAATTTTGTCCAAATTGGTCCTAATCTTACCAAAAGTACCACAAAGTTCCCAATTAAAATAAAAAATACTATTTCAACCCCAAAAAGATTCCTATTTTGTCCAAATTGGTCCAAATGTTACCAAAAAGGTCCAAGTTTGAAACACAAAGTTCCTTATTAAAAAGAAAAAGTCCTATCTTAACCAAAAATGGTATCCTGTCTAATATCTTAGAAGGGTACTAATAACTCTTCCCTACAGAAGTACATAAAATACACAAAATATAAAAAAAAACCTTCTCGATAAGAAAAAAAAAATAAAAACGTTTAAAGGACTGAAAACTAACAGACCAACTGCAACAGCGAAACGTTACTCCGTAACTAAACCGTAAAAGTGAATCTGCCATTCCAAGCGTGAAATCGATTTCCCTGCCAGAATGAACGCTATGTAAATGGGATAGGTAACAAAAACGGGTAATTACATTCGCACACTTCGCAAAATGCATAAAACGCCTCAATAAAACGAATATGTTATTGGCACTTTTTATCGCCTTGGCGAAAGTGTGTGTGTATGACGGTTGTTAAACGTTGCTTTGTATGCGTATCGGCTGCAAGGCGCCTATGACGTCTCAATTGCAAGCCCTAGGAGGTGTATTGCGATGAGGGATTGAAGTCGAATGGTAGTTGTCATGCTTTTATTGATTGTGTGTGTATGTATATATATATATATATATATATATATATATATATATATATATATATATATAATATATAATAATAATAATAATAATAATAATTATAATAATGTTGTAATGGGTCCATAATATTAAAAATGTTAAAAGTTCGTGTATAATTTGTTATGCTTTTTTGAGTGTATATACATACATATATATATATATATATATTATATATATATATATATATATATATATATATATATATATATATATATATAATAAAACTATTTCAGAATAAGCGTAGACATAAATAATTAGGGAAGCACAATTATATATATATATATATATATATATATATAATATATATATATATATATACACACACACACACACGCACACTACCATTCTGAATCTAATTAATTATGCATACGGCTTATGCTGAAATAGTTTTATTATTATTATTATTATTATTATTATTATTATTATTATTATTATTATTATTATTATTATTATTATTATTATTATTGGCAATTTACTCTCTGAAGGCTTGTCTTTATATGAGAAGGTCTCCTTGAGTGGTTTACTAAATACACATTGTTAGATTAGCACTGCATACACAATTCTCCTTTTAAAGATTAAGAAAAAAAAGAAGAAAAAACCACTTTGACATGATTTTGACGAACACTGTATTCAAATATTGTGTAGCTAGGTAAGGAACAAAACACCAAAATCTAACTAATTAAGTCCTTATTTCTGAAGGATTTTTACGTTCCGTTTATTCTACAATTCAAGTAAAGTCAAGACAGCTTGACATTTATTTTATTTAACACATACTCCTAAAATTCTGGCTAATTCCACGTCATTTTAAGTTACTGTAATACATTACGGATGACAAAAGCGAAAGATAGCACAATACATACATGCTTTCATAGCGACATTTATACAAGCATACGTTCAACAGAGAATGCACATAAAATTACCTATACAGACGCGTTAAAACCACTGATCGTTTGCAAATAAGGAATTTCCAAGATATACAAAGAAACAATGAGCTCTTCAACGAAGAAAATAACAAGATTTACATAACCTCACGTAACATCCACAGCTCAAGATAAAATTTACCACAGACCAAGACAATTTCGCCCTAAAATACCTCTTGTAAAAGCTAACGTTAGATCAGAAATTAGTAATCCTACCTCAAAACGTTGGTTACTTAACGAAAAATCAATATTATTACACAATACAATATTTTCAACAACGCGCATTGCAAAAATCAATACAGTTTGGTCTAAAAAGTGAGAGAGAGAGAGAGAGAGAAGGAGTGAAAGCAGAGGAGACGGAGAGAACGGGGATGAGTTTGAAGAGGTCTGTTCATGAGAGAGAGGTAGCGAGATTTTGAGACGAGAGATAGATTTGAGGAGAGATGAAAAAAAGAAAAAAAAAACAATGAAAAGTAAAAAGAAACATGCGGTAGAAGCTTAAAGAAACGTGTTAAATTTGAAAACGGGGTACGAATGCATATCGTGTGCTTGACGGAGCTGGTCATAAAAGCAATATGTCAAACAGATTGTCTTGCCTGGTGCCTTCCAACCCACAGATTCCTTCTGTGCGGCTACTGCATTTTTGTGCATGAGTCCCTTTTTTATTATGTTATTTGTAGGACAGTTTATTTTTTTTTTTTTTACAAATACGTGCATATGTCTTATTTCTTACGACGATTTTTTTTTCAAATATGTGCGAAAGTTCCTCCTTTCATTATCTTATTTCTAGGACATTGCTTTTCACAAATATGGGCATATGCCCCTACTTTTATTATCTTATTTCTTACACGAATCTTTTTCTTTTTTACATATATATCCGTTTTCAGTAAAACTTAGTTAAAATTGGAGGCATAAAAAAAATGTCGCGGATTAAGTGCCTTTAAAGATTCAGAGAAATGTTGCACACAAGTCCAGCTTTCAGTTGAAGAAGAATTTAAATCATGGGTATCGTTGTTGTCCTGAGAGTAAATTGAAATTGCACTGAGTTCTTGGATAATAAACATGCCGACTAATTTGCAGTAATATACCACAAAAAATAAAATAAACTGAACTCTTACCATCTCTCTCTCTCTCTCTCTCTCTCTCTCTCTCTCTCTCTCTCTCTCTCTCTGTTATGGGTGCCGTTATAACCAAAAATTACTCTTGAGCAACATTGTGGAAGAGCTTAAAAGAAAGCTAGACAAAAGCATTAGAACACTGCGAATGAATTGTAAAACCTGCTCCTAGAGATATGTGAGCACACGTGCTGTTTCCTCGGATGGACTAAAAAGTCTTTGAGACATCCTAATCCTTGTAACTCCTTGTAACTCTGTCCACAAAAAAAAATGCCTTGACTTTTCTATAACAGAGCATAGTCGACCATTTGCTACACAAATTAGCGAAGCTAAATATAAGAGGTGTTGCTTTGTTTGAATCGGCTGAATAGTTAAAATGTCCTTCTGTAGATTAAAATAAATTATTACTATAAGCCAGAGTGAATTTTTTTAAGCAATGCATTTTGGCCAATTTCTACGCAACGACCTATGTATGACCTATAGCATTCGTAGACAATTAGTACGTTCAGTTTCTTAATGAATTATCATCTTCTAGAAAAGTGAATACACGTTTGCTAGTTATAAAAAGATATAAATAACTAGGACGCCAGAATAAAAAACAATTATATGGGCATCGGCTTCGTACTGACATATATAACCATACTCGCTCCTTATTTATTGTGTGTTATATATTTATATATATATATATATATATTATATATATATATATATATATACATATATATATGATATATATATAATATATATATATCTATCTATATATATATTACCATACATACATTGTGTGTATGTAATATGCAGATGAGAGAGAGGAGAAGAGAGGAGAGAGAGACGAGAGAGAGAGAAGAAGAGGATGAGAGAGAGAGAGAGAAGAGAGAGAGAGAGCATTTTAAGAAATAGTTTTTAAACCGTGAAATTTAATAAAAATCCATAAATAAAGTTTGATTGAACTGAAAGTAGAATTAAGGCCAAAGGCCAAGCTCTGGGACCTATGAGGTCATTCAGCGCTGAAATGGAAATTGACAGTGAAAGGTTTAAAAGTCTAGCAGGAGGAAACCTGAAAGCAGTTGCACTATGAATCAATTGTTAGGAGAGAGTGGAAAGTAAGATGGAAGAAAGCGAATACGGAAGGAGGTAAAGTAAAAGGAACGAAAGGGGCTTGCAAACAAACAATATTATGAGGGTAACAAACTATGCAAAAACCACCTCCGTCCTAGAGAGGCCTAACAATTTTCTCTCTCTCTCTCTCTCTCTCTCTCTCTCTCTGCCTACTGTGCCGAGTCCTTTGTCTAGAGTCCCTAGGGCGAGCGTTCGGAACTAGATAATCTAAGGGAAGGAGGGGGAAGGGAGGGGAGGAGGAGGGGGAGGGGAGGGGCGGGGGCGCTCTAGCCCGGCGTGGGTGAAGTGGTCCCTCAACCACCATCACACCAGAAGACCAAAAGGGGGAAATTACCCCAGGCCTTCTTACTCAACATGGCGTCGCCTCGCTCCACTACAATGCTTACTTTTTATAGCCTTTGGGACGTTTCTGGGCTGATGGAGGTGATGGAGGAAGCCTTCTGTGTGTGTGTGTGTGTGTGTTTGTGTATTTGTTAGCGAAATGGGCGTTTTGTTTATGTGGGGGTGGGGGGTGAGAGAGATTTTCTGTGAATTTAGTTTCTCTGCGTGAGTGTGAGTGTGAGTGAGTGTGTGTACGTGTGTGCGTGTGTGTGTGTGTAAATAATTTTGAGCCATTCCTGTAATAATATTTATTTCTGCTTCTCATTCTTCAGGCCTTACTTAAAATTACAACGTGAACTGAATCTGTAAATCCCTATGTGAAAAAAAATCTATTTATTACATAAACAAGAATAAATGCTCCCAAGAAATTTCAGCCACAGAGCGGTGTTGTCCCTGCGTCGTTGGCACCTATAGCGGTGCCAGGCGCACACTCATGGTTAACTGTAACCTTAAATAAAATCAAAACTACTGAGGCTAGAGGGCTGCAATTTGGCATGTTTGATGATTGGAAGGTGGATGATCAACAGACCAATTTGCAGCCCTCTAGCCTCAGTAGCTTTTAAAGTCTGAGGGGGGATAGAAAAAAAAGTGCGGACGGACGGGCAAAAAGCCATCCCAATAGTTTTCTTTCCCAGGAAACTGAAAATAAAAAGGGCCAGTTATTGCAATTTAAATTATTTTAAAAATCTGTAAGGGAATAAGCCAAGTTTTTAAAACCGTAGGGACATAAACCTTCAAATGGACATAATTACTTTATTAGTGAATTTGTCTAAGAGAGTTTGAGTCTTCTTGAACGTACCTACGCATGAGTTCTTAGCAATAAATGCATATAAAGATTTCCCACACTCTGTAGAATATCGATAGGGCATCTTAGCTGAAAACGTTCCTCTTACTTAAGAAAATATTAATAAATCTCAAATAATCCTCTAAAGATTACATATTACCATTCTTGAAGAACATTAATAAATATAAAGATCTACGCTAACTCTAGCATCGTTATGTGTTACCAGTTATAAAGAAATCAATGAACGAAAAAAAAAAACAATCACAAAATACACACGCTGAATCAGAAACGTCAAAGAAGAAAGATGTCAACAGCAACTTGGAAAGTGCTAATGATCCGTAAGTCCAATAAACTTCACTAATGCATATTAGCAGACGTCATTAACTTCATTCGCTGCGATGACTTCTAAATAAATTACAAAACGCACGACCGATACAACGTCAGGCTTTCCTCGTTCGTATAAATACCCGTCCGGTATACTAGTAAATCATTGTCTCTGCCCTCCAATTCCACCTCCTTCCTGCCTGTCAATCTTCTCCTTCTCCCCTCCCCTCCTCCTCCCCTCCTCCTCCCCTCTCCTCTCCCCCCGACCTATCCAATTCTGCCATCCTCGTCAACACTAATGACCTGCCGGGAGACATATTATGGCGACCTAACCCTCTCTCCCTTCTCTATACATAGGACACAATTAGCGCTCTCTCTCTCTCTCTCTCTCTCTCTCTCTCTCTCTCTCTCTCTCTGTTTCAGTTCCTGTTCGGTCTGTTCTCGCTCCATTTCGATTATTGTATGTCGTTCTTAATAATGCATTTTTCATGAAAATCATTAACTCTCTCTCTCTCTCTCTCTCTCTCTCTCTCTCTCTCTCTCTCTCTCTCTCTGCTCCAGTTCGGTCTGTTCACGTACCACTTCGATTTCTTTAATGTCATTCTATATAATGCATTTATCATGAAAATCATTAACACATTCTCTCTCTCTCTCTCTCACACACACACACACATACTATCCTGCAGACAATAAAAAAAATAAAAATAAAAGGCAGTATCCCAAATGTTATTTAGTTAATACTCTGGCCCCCACGCAAAAATTACTCTGAGGTCACTTTTATGTGGCATTTGCATGTAAGTAATGATAAGGCTGGCTTTATCGCTGTTTATTTAGCAAAATTCCTGCTCATCACACACACCAGACCTACTTCAAGACTAATTTCATACTAAGTTCGTATTTTATGTCCAAGGAAGATTTTTTTTTTTTTTTTTTTTTTTAAACACGTCAGGAGACGATTTTATTATTTTTTTTTTTTTTTATCTTCTTTAACACGTCAGAAGACGAATTTTTTTTAAGCGATGCTCCTAATTTCCTTTAAACCTCCCCCAACCCCCCCACCGGGTGTACTTTTTATCAAATCAATGCAGACTTAACGACGGTTCTAGCTGTTGGGTCTGAGTGCGATCTCTCTCTCTCTCTCTCTCTCTCTCTCTCTCTCTCTCTCTCTCTCTCTCTCTGCGTCCGTGCGTTGGCGACAAGCAGCCCCGGCGAACAAGGTATAATGTACTCGGTCCACCTAATTAGATATTAAATGTCGGGCTAATCAGTGGACAGCAGGTTGACACAGGCTCCATAAATATATTCACTATAATTAACAGCGCAGTTCCTTCCCCTCCTCTGTCGCTTATCTGCCTGGTGTCCTTTTTCGATTTTCTTATTTTTTTTAGTTTCATTTTATTTTCATCTTGAAAGAAAACAAATTCTATGTAGCTTGCCTTTAGGCGGATCTACTTCGACTGCCACTCACCACAAACACTGGCGTCGTCGAAATTAGCTATTTCATTTTGACATACCTTTCGTTATGAATGTTTGATTTTTGTTCATCTTTTTAATGTTATTTTTAAAGAAAACAAATCCCAAAGCTCCTTTCTTTTTAAGAAACTTTTTTGTACGTTAAATTCAGCTAAACTTGCAAAATGATAATACATTTTCACAGTAACATACAAGATTATTCTTGATTGTGCATTAAATTTCGATACTGACACCCTAAGGAGGCCATAGCGGAGAAGAGGGGAATTAAATGAGAAGCAGTAGTACACAAGGAGCAACCCATTTATGGAGATACTCGGAGATAGCGAAACATTAGCTGCCGGTCGCCAAATCGAGTCTGCAGAAGCGGGGAGAGAGAGAGAGAGAGAGAGAGAGAGAGAGAGAGAGAGAGAGAGAGAGAGAGAGAGAGAGAGATTTACAACACTAGTTGCCCAGCTGCTACTCTTACCCTGATTGTCGCCACTTATTTCATCATCGCCTTCTATTCTCTCCCAGATTTGCTGTTACAGAACTTGGAAACGAGGCTTCTATAATTATTGCGTCCAATTTGCCCCTTTTGCAAGCACAAACCCTCTGCCATCTCTTGATGGCTGAGGGCAAAGCTGACTGTTCCCCCATGTGCTAATCCCTACGGGAATAGGTTCGAATCTTAGGACTGTTGTATATATGCATACATAAACCACTTGCATTCTTCTACTATCCTTGTTAACATTAATCGCTCTACCTACCTGGCTTCCATGATACCTCATAATCATACAACTGTCGACTTTCTCTTTCAACCTTTTTCTCTTGCAAACATTTTCCAATGTTTTCGCCAGTTTCCGCAACTTCTCTTTACTATCACCAACTAACCCAATAATTTCATTCACGAGTCCTCTTCATATTCCAAAAACTTGCACCTACATCTTCTGTTCTTTCTTTCGTGGCTTCTCTCATTATTCCAATCAAACAAATATTAACCAGCCATGGAAACTTCTTTGCCTGTCAACCAGATTTAAAATAAACTATTTACTTTTCCGGCGACACATTCTCTCACAGGATCTACTTCCATCGTAGAAGCGCCAGGCTGTCCGTATAATTGTTATAAATACTCAAACACTTGTATATCGAATAGTTGTTAACTATTTTTTCAAAAGCTCTACTTGGGGTCAGGTATTATTATATAAACTATCTTTTGGGACAAGTAAGTCACATAAAGCACTTACAAGCTCTCTTTTGGGACAAGTCACATAAATATATAGATATAATATATATATATATATTATATATATATATAGATATATATATATATATATATCTATATATCTATATATTATATGTATATATATATAATATATATATATATATTCATATATATTGTCTTCTACCATTTCATAGCCGCCTTCCTTTTTCAATCAATAAGTCTTAATTTCAACTATATATATGTAACTCCCTTCATCAAGTGCCTCTCACTTTATGACCACATCCAACAGAGCACATCAGCAATATACTAACGGTCGCAGAGAGAGAGAGAGAGAGAGAGAGAGAGAGAGAGAGAGAGGATCTCCTCGAAAACAAGCCATCTGTCTTGCATTTACGATATTAAACCCAGTCAGGTCTTTCGCGAGGTGAAGAGAGAGAGAAAGAAAAACAAAATAGGGAGGTGGTGGACGGGGGAGAGGGAAGAAGGGGGGCGGGGGTGAGGGGAGGGGGGGCGGGGGAGAAAGAGATACAAATGAAAGAAACTCGACATAAAACCAACATTCCATTCAAAATTATTGGTCGGTGGCGCGTGGTGGCATTTGGCGGAAGAACAGGAGGATGGATGGGAGAGGAAGAGTCAAGTGCAGCCAGGCAATGCGTCCTGGTATAGCAATTTCTGTTTATTGTCCAGGCGATTCGCTGAACGAGGGGAGGTGGGGAGGGTAGGTAGGGGAGAGGAAGGGGGGAGGGGGGAGAGAAGGGCATGTTATCTGTGAGGACACCACTCTATGTTCATGTTATATCTAAAAGACAATCAGACAGACAGATAGACAGAGAGAAGGATGAAAATGGAGTTTGTACGACTAAAAGACAGTCTAACAGACAAACAGACAGACAGGCAGGGAGAAGGGAAAGAAAGGGGTCTGCCCAACTAAAAGACATACAGACAGACAGACAGACAGGGAAAAGGAACAGAAAAGGGGTCTGTACAACTAAAACAGTCTGACGGATAGACATACAGTCAGACAGACAGGGAGAAGGGAAAGAAAGGGGTCTGTCCAAATAAAAGACAGTCTGACAGACAGACAGACAGTCAGAAGGCAACGAAAAGAGGATTGTAAAACTAGAAGACAGACAGAGTGGGAGAAGATTATCAAAGAGGATTTGATGGGAATAGCAATCGTGATAAAAGATCATTCGAAGCTTTCTGGAATTCCAAAATTCTTCTGGAAATACATGAACGGCAATTAAGGAGGGCTGTAGGCGAGGAAAAAATCTATCCTTTCCAAACCATAATTCGTGGTAATAAAACTGCATAAGGATCACATAACAACAGGATAGTCTTGAAATATATATATTTGGCTTAGGGAGAAATAATATCTTTTCCAGATTCAGTAACTAGAAATAATACCTTTTCCAGAATCAGTGACTGGTTATTGTCATAATACAAAATAAAACATCGTGTAAAATGAATTTTATCTACATAAAAATACAAATAAAAATACTGATTCACTATACGTGTCTACTGTAGAGGGACTAATCATTCTTTTTCCCAGTAAGTCGTTTTCCTTCAAGAGTGGATAGTGCAAGGGAGTACGACCCTCCAGTTCCATATCCCAAGAAAACAATGATGCCCATTTACAGTTGGGTGGGCTGGGGTAAAATACCAAGAAGTGACCTCCGGACATAGCGAACGCAAGGAGAATTGTACGCAGCCCCTTTCCATCTTCAATGAGCAATTTCGAATGAGGTTGCAAATCCCACCTCCCTTCCGGAAGTCCGTGATGAAAGTGACAAACCTGAGTGCAAGATCTTTGGTCTTGACTATAAACAATTCTGGAGCAACCTCAGTTTGCTTGAAAATGCCTTAGTATAAAGGCGAAAGATCTGGCACTTAGTTGTTTCACTTTCTTTGTGGCCATGTACGTCCTTTCTCTCTCTCTCTCTCTCTCTCTCTCTCTCTCTCTCTCTCTCTCTCTCTATATATATATATATATATATATATATATATATATATACTATATATATATCATATATATATATATATATATATATATACATATATATATGGTTTTTTTTCTGGAAAACTTATATATGTTTTAAAATGAAGCTGGAAAACAGTATTCAACTACAGCCATACAATTACAATTCAGATACTGTATTTTGGAAGGTAACGTTATATCGAGCACACACACACACACACACACACACACACAACCTCCCGCGACATATGGAGCAGCAGGCAGGGATTGTGGCGGAAATCTGTAATGTGGTGAGGCCGTAAGACTCACGATATTATATATAGTCTGAGGGTGGTCTGCAGACCAACGCATCCATGACCAATTCCCTCCTCCCGCGGTAGCCAGGACGAAGGCCAGGCCCTTTTGATGTGGCAAGTGCATGAGGGGTTGGTAATGGCTACACCGTTAGTGAAGAAGAGTCAGGGCAACTGAGGAAGGTGGTCGGAGATGATTCTTTGCTTGCTGAAGAAGGTGATTGACGAGGAAAATATCGTGTCAAAAATGGTGATCGTTTTTGGCAAAACTAAGAAAACAATGAAAAGTCGAACTTTCTTAGAATTTTGAAAGCTTACACAATTCTTGTGTCATCGTATACTGCGGGCGAAAATATTGCGTCAAAAATGTTGCTCGCTTTGGACAACACTAAGACATTATTGAGATGCAGCATTAGTAGCCACATCGCCATCAATAAGTATTGTCTTGGTAGTAATAATTCAACAGGGACGAAACTTTTCTTATTCTATTTGAAACGAGTGAGCTTTATTATAACATTCTAGTTAAACGTAAAGAGGAAAATTCATGCGACGGACTCTATATCATCTTATCAATGAATTTAAACATAATTAGAGGTCCAGATGAGCACAATAATTCCCATAAACTACTTTGTGGATTAGTGCGAGATAAATTATCAAAAGAACATTATCTCACCTCCCCCTATGATTTCAAAGGAAGATTTGCAAGCAAATTTACGTCAGAGCTTCAATACTATTACAATATTCATAATAGATTAAACTAACTGATTTAACAGCTAGTAAAATCTACTGTACTCATTAATGACTCACAAAGTCCCAGTTATGTTTTCAAGTTTTCTGCTATATTTTTGTTTCAAGCACTGGGAAAAGGAAGACTTGGAGTCCAAGGTGAAACCAGGTATTATAAAATGTTCAGGAAAACCATGCAATGTTACCAAGCAATTGTGAAGTCTTACTATAACTAGCTTAGTCTCATCACTTACTTGTGCTTTCGAAATTTCTATTAGCAGTGTCATAGTTCCACATCTGGAGAGAGCGACTAACTACATGAGTTTGCGTCACCTGTACAACCTCACTAGTCATGATTAAAAACACAACAGGTCCGTGAGCAATACCCTGGGGAACACCAAACATGATAGGTCTAGTCTCACTACGAAATCTAAAACAAGATTTGAGAATGAGATCACCTACAGAGTTTCCAGCACCAGTGTACAAAGAATTCACAAGTCTTTTAGTCAGCCAAATCGAAGGCGGCTTTAGAATAAATTAGAACAAGTAGGGACTAGTAACAATGGTTAGGTTGTCTCGGACCAATATACATATAAAGTGTGTTGGTTTATATTGCCTCAGATTGTTAAACTATCTACACACGAAAATAACTAATTATCTTTCCCTCCTTTTCTAGATATTAACAGAAAAATACAAACAAACTTACACAAACACAAATACACATGAAACTAAATTCATTGCCCTGTTTCAGCTTCGTGCGTGGAGACAATGCCATCCTTTGTTATTTTCCACATGAAAGTAACTAATCCAGACAAGTATGATAAACAAATTTTTTAGAAGTACGTTTGTTATTTTGCATATGAAAGTAACTAATCCAGACAAGAATTATATACAAACTTTTAAAAAGTACGTTCCACGATGGCATCCATTTTGAAACATTTCTTGAATGGCCCTCAAAAATTATCCAGTGGAAACCATTACTGAATCATAAACGCCTCCGTATGGGTTCTAAAACAACGGCAAACTTCACTTGCGGCCCCTTCAACAAAGAAGGCGGACAGGAAAAATAGAAATCTAAAAAAAAACAATCGACCTTTGAGATCGGGTACATATTTTAAAGTCTGAAATGCCGAGAACAGAAGCCGAATACAAAGCGAACTTAGGAATGAAAGGCATAAAGGAAACAAAAATAGAGACGGAGGCAATTTCAGGAAAGAGAGAAAAAGAGCTGAGCTCATAAAGAGCGCTGATAATGATGATGAATCCCATTAATAAAATCAGCATAGAAGATCAACTGCGGAATAGCAGCGCTGAGTCACTGGAGCGGCAAGTGAAACCATTATTCCAGGAGACTTCTGTTTCCTCCCTTCCAGTTCTGTCTGGAACGATATTCCAGCAAACGTTTTTCTGGAAAGAAAGGGAGAGAGAGAGAAAACTTAAAAGTCATCAACCAGATCCCTGACGAGGATTCCAGGGTAACCCAATAACACCCACCGACACATCGCACGGGGGCTGCGAGGGGGAAAACAGTATTACACGTCCTTCTGGAAGAGATCCAGGGAAATACGACTGGAATTCCAGGGGGCTGAGAAAACCTGGTTAATGACGTAGAGCGGAGTTGATGGGAAGCGGGAGGCGACGGCAGTTCCAGCGAGGGTTTATGTGGATCCTGATGGCGGGGCCTTTCACTCGCTGGAGGAAGGTGGCCCTTTTTATTCCAGGCCCGCCAAAGGACCGCGAATCAAGCGCCGTCCCGCCCCACCCGGAGAAAAAGAACCCCTTTTATCTGCTGGAGAAAATGCATTTTGTCGTTACCATCATATCCTGTGCGTAACCCATAAAAATTTCTCTTACATCCACATGCAGAGAGGAAGTAAATAATGTAGTCCAGGAAGCAGAGCCGGCCTGGAAGCTCCCACTATCGCTTGTGGCAACGCTGTTTTTATCGCGCCCTATGCATTTTGATGAAGGACAAATTCCCCAGGAGCCGCTTTGTGCCTTGGGGATGTCAAGACGGTATAATGGAAGGCTCTTTACAGATTAAAGCAGTTTAAGCTATTCCAGAGAAGAAAAAAAAATAAAATAAAAAAACACACACACACACACACGAGTCTTTGAGATTACACTTTAGACATTTAATCTTCTTTCTCTCTTACACTTTTTCTATTTGTTATCTTCCCTCTGCCTTAATGACTGCAAATTACTGCAGCATTAAATACCATGGAAAAACATGCACTTGGTACAACTTTTACCGCAAGACAGATATTGATCACTGGCAGTTAATGCAATAGCGTGTTTAAGTAGCAAGCCGCACACCACCACACAGAACAAAGACCTTAATGGTAGAAGGTACAGTGATGATATCAAGTCATTATCGCTTTTTGTCATCAAGAAAGGCATGCTTGTACTAAATGCAGGAAGCACAGGGGAAGCGCATGTACAATTATATGGACTGTTTTAGCATGGTGGTCAAAGTGCTTCATAAATATTTTAAGATTTCCTGCACCTACTAGACAATGTCAGCACATGGATGGCGGGCAATTCATTTAAAATGATTCTATATGTATATATGTTTCTATAGATAAATAGATTAATATATATATATGTGTGTGTGCTGTCGAGAACTTCCCTGAAGGTTAAATGCGCATCCAAAAAGCCTTACTTGGAAGCGTTTGTCAGCCTTTCATCATTCGTCTGTAAGTAAAATCTAAAGCAAAATACTCGCACAGACATCCCAAACAGACGCGTGAATCTATAATATGCTTAAACTGACTTAACATATAAAAACCTGTAAACGAGAATAAAAGAAAATATGGAATTGGTCTCACCATGTTTCAAAGTTTTAATCTTTTATTTTCTAATACATTCGTGTATTTTTCAACTCCCTCCCTTTCTCCCCATCCATTAAGAACTTTCCCCGAACTCATTTACGCGCAACTTGAAATGATACGGAACGTTAGACAGGATCTTTTACATCGAGGTAGATTGAAATCATAAAGTAGGGGACTTAACGAAAGATATTGAAAATAGGGGGACGATGGGAAATAGTTATCCTGTTACTTACAGTGGCTTTGGTACAGTCTGAAAAATAGGAGTGGCCACCAGACTTACACACACACACACACCTGTTCTCGCTTTGGCGAATAATGGAAATAACGATGCCGGGTATTTTCTTATACCAAAGCTGTTATAACCAACATTTGAGGACGTAAGGTTCCTCTGATATATATGGATTATTCTATTATAATATTTATATATATATAATATATATATATAATCTATGATATATAATATATGTATATATATATAGATATATATATATTATATATTATATATATATATGTGTGTGTGTGTGTGGTGTGTGTGTGTGTGTGTGTTGAAGTATTATGCTTGCATGCTAAAGTACATGGAATCACAGCAAAATAATACAATTCTGTCTACCACGGAACAATTAAATTTTATCACAACTACGTAATGTAAATATATTCACTAACCCCTACGCAAGAGCCCGCTCCCTCCCACATGAAGAGCAGCTAACTCCCCATCCCGCAGCAACCCCCCCCCCCCCCCCCCCCCCGTACCATCCACCACCACTACCACAAGCTACTGTTATTCATAGCAATCTTATCTCAGAGGTCCTTAATAACACAGGCTGTCAAAGAGACCACAAAGAAATAAACAGAAAGTAATTGGATACACGCACTCAGAAATATTTTCTAAAAAGATGGTGGAAATGTGGTGGGCTAAAGCCCCCTCAGCCTCCTCTGGTTCCGTACTTCATGTTTTTTCGTGGTTTAGAACTTGTAATACATTAAATACTAATTCAGTGTGCATAATCCAGTTATATGTAAATTTGCTAATGATCCGTTTATAAATATATACCTTAGGAACGTTTCCACGCTAGAGAGGGTACCTCATTGGTTAACGATCTGATGGCTAGTCAACTTGAGTTAGTTGCAAACAAGGCATAAAAAGACCAGACGCTAAACCACTCCGACCCGAAAAAGGCTGGCTGATAATATAAATAAATATATATATATATATATATATATATATATATATATATATATATATATATATATATATATATATATATATATATATACTTCTTTTTTCCAAAAGGACGGACAGTCCCCTTGAAAAGAGATGGGCTAAAATAACACTAAAAATCCCGAGAAAGACAACGTTCTCCGTCATGTAATGTGTGGGAGTTATTAAAGGCAAAACGTACTTTCCGAATTTCGGAAGAAACAATAACCTAAGAGCTATTTCTAACAAGATTTCCGTGGTTTCTTATAAAAAAAAAAATAAAATAAAATAAAAAAACAAAACTATCTGATTCGTGATACAAGTGACTCAATTTTGTACAAAATGTAGATATGGTTATAAGACAATTTTAATTCTCAGTCATGAAAATGACAATATTTCTGACATCTATAAAATCATGCAACAACGATCATTGATAAACAACAATCCTTGCAAAGCAAAGGACCCCCAAACATGACCAGGATATTCTGGGCAACAAACAAACATTTCAGAAGCCATAGAAAAGGGGGGATCCTAATGAGTGGCAATATATGGGCTTCCTACAGAGGGATGTGGGATCCCTGTTCCCCTCTCCACGCCCCCCCCCCTACCCACCCCTATCGCCTCCCCTCCCCTCGAATCCCCTATTTCTACGAGCGATGTGATATCAGGAGCCGGTCTGGTTGGGCCACACCCTCCTCCACCACCGACACTAGATACCATCACTACTGCTCCTCCTCCCACACATAAAGCGTCTCTCTCTCTCTCTCTCTCTCTCTCTCTCTCTCTCTCTCTCTCTCTGTTTCAGATCGGTCTGTTCTAGTGCTATTTCGATTTGTTTATGTCGTTCTTTATAATGCATATATAATGAATTTCATCAACTCTCTCTCTCTCTCTCTCTGTTCCAATTCGGTCTGTTCTTGTGTCAATTCAATTTTTTTTAATGTCTCTCTTTAAAATACATTTATAATGAAAATCATCAACACTCTCTCTCTCTCCTCTCTCTCTCTCTCTCTCTCTCTCTCTCTGTACCAATTCGGTCCGTTCACGTGTCAAATCGATTTTTTAATGTTCTTTATAATGCGTTTGTAATGAACATCATCAACAATTTCTCTCTCTCTCTCTCTCTCTCGGTTTCAGTTCGGTCTGCTTGAATTAATAACTCATTTATAATTAAATTTTTACACACTTTACAAATAGTCTAGAGCACCTAGACTATAGATTTTAGAGCATGTCGCCATAGCCCTTTCAAGAATGCAGGAAAATTAGAACGTTTTTGAAATTTTTTATCATTCTTATCGTGGCACTTATTGTTATCCACAGAACAAGCGATTGCATAACAAATTAACAAAACTAATTCATCGACGAAACTCATTATTTGTAATTAATAGGAAACAGCACTAACTAAAACCGAATGTATGTAATTAGCAACAGGTAAAAATAAAAGGGGGTGGTAGGGGGAGGGGCGGAATTGGAAAGTAAATTTGATTGCAAGAAACGCAAGATACAAGATAGTAAATTACAATAGAACAGAAGTTATCGGTATTGTCAAATCACTATCAGGTCGGAGTCGAGATGATAATAATAATAATAATAATAATAATAATAATAATAATAATAATAACAACAACAACAATAATAATAATAATAATAATAATAATAATAATAATAATAATAATATAATAATAATATATTATTGTTGTTATCTTAACATACTCCTAATAACCTGAGTATCAGTCCGAGCATTTGTGGTATCTGCGTCACCTTAGACGTCACCAAATATGGCAGTGGTGTTTATATATTTCCTCAAGTATTTTGTTCCTCTGTAATTCACTATCTTGTATCTCGAGTTCCGAACTGCTTTTTAGGAAATATGAGTTTGCAGTTATCAGTATTGTTTCAGTGAATCCAAAATGTTCGCTAAATAATATAATTGAAGTGAGGAGATTTTATCTTACCATCTTTTCAAAATGTCAACACTTTTAAACTGAGTAATCAGAAAATTTATTAACGTGCTGAACAATAATGCAATACTACAATGACTATACGAAATCAAGAAAAACAAAATAATAGGCGAGGAAACATCGTAAAATCGAGATCAAAATAATAATAATAATAATAGTATTGTTGTTGTTGTTTTTTTTTAACTTACTCCTAATTAATCTGGGTATCAGTCCTAGCATTTGTGGTATCTGCGTCACCATATATAAACAGATGAATATGTAAAAAGCATTGATGAAGCAACTCTAAATGAAAGGCAAAAGAACTTAGAAACTCCACATGATTCTATCAATGTTATTCCAAAGTTTTACAGCGAGGCGAATGAAGACCTCTGCCGGCGGCCATTGTGAATCATGACACCTCATCAGAATACGAAAACTGGAGTTCATCAAATCTCCTTTCTTATTTCAATTATGTTTTAAAATCTTCAAAAGCAATGAGTTCAGTCAAGCAATGCAACAGGATGCCATAGCATATTGTACCGTTACCTTCGTTATTTGCACTGAGCAAAATACATAGTTTATTACTACTAAGACTTTAGCATATGGCATCGGGGTAATATGTCAGTGGAAATCACGACATTTCACACGCAGCCATAAGCCATACTGGAGAGAGAGAGAGAGAGAGAGAGAGAGAGAGAGAGAGAGAGAGAGAGAGAGAGAACTTCTTTGAGAACTTCAAAGCATCCGAATATAAAGAAATAAACAGACATAGCGCAAAAAATAAGGGAAAATAAATTTCAAATTCTGGGCTCTCACTCTCTGCGCAGAACGAGGAACTGAAAAGCCCCTTAAGCTCAGTTCCTTTCAGGAGAATCCGAATGTAAGGGCTATGAAAATAGGGTGGAGGGAGGGAAGGGCTTATCTATATCCTGTAGCAAGTCTTAGCCACGCCCAAGGTATACGGGAACGCAGCATGGATTTCAGGATAAGGTCGAGAAAAGTTTGGAATGGGGAAGACGCTTATGGGGATATGGAGGGAGTAGTTGGTCATGTTCTCTCTCTCCTTCTCTCATTCACGCCCACGTAATGTGTATATGTATGTGTGTGTATCTGTGTATGCATGTAGTATGTGTATGTGTATGTGTATGTGTATATATGTATGTATATATATATATATATATATATATATATATATATATATATATATATATGAATTTTTATCAGATCACCGTGATGCCTATACATGCGCATTAAGCTAAAAATGTCCTTTAATATCCAATTCGTCTACCTCGGAATTAATATACTTTCATATATGTTAACCAAAGAGGAATTTTTAGCTGATAATAATTTCGGTTCACATATATGAAAATATATTAACACACACACACACACATATATGTGTGTGTATATATATATATATATATATATATATATATATATATATATATATATATATATATATAAGTATCTATAGAGAGAGACAGAGAGAGTACAAGAAGTTACAAGGATTAGGATGCCTCAAAGACTTATTAGTCCATCTGAGGAGACATCATGTGTGCTCTTATCTGTAGGAGCTGGTTTGACAATTCAATCACAGTGTCCTAATGATTTTGTCTGGCATTCTTTTGAACTCTTCCACACTGCTGCGATTTACAACTTCTGGTGGCAGTTTATTCCATGTGTCACATATCTTGTATGTGAAGGCAGTTTATTCCATGTGTCACATATCTTGTATGTGAAGGCAGTTTATTCTATGTGTCACATACCTTGAATGTGAAGGCAGTTTATTCTATGTGTCACATATCTTGCATGTGAAGAAGTTCCAACGATGTGATGAGAGAGAGAGAGAGAGAGAGAGAGAGAGAGAGAGAGAGAGAGAGAGTTACCCCCGCAACAGACACTGTTAATATCATAAAGAAAATCCAACACCACACCGTTTACCTATAGAAACAATCCAAGAAACGGATGAGACTTCAGCAATTCTCTAAGACATTATACCACAAAGAGAATAACTCGCAAAGTTATCTACAAAGGTTCCATCTCATTATCTCTTGAAGACAGTGCTTTAGGCGACGTTGTCCATAGTCCATTCATAAAACTCGCGAATCACGCAAGCAAACGCGAAGAAAAACTCCGAGCAATCAAGCTTCGCAAACAACCGACTAGAATCAACATTTGCACAGACAATGACTTCCGCTGGACCCTTCCATTACGATGTCAAAAATTTCGATGGACGCGGATAATGGACCCATTATGACTTCATCGGATGTCAGATCATGGCTCCAACTAACTTAAAGACGCGAAATATCCCCCTAATGGGGAGTTAATGCAAGGTGTCAGGTATAAAAGTAATCTGGAGACGGCAATTGGGACAGCGGTAGGCAATCACATGACAGCCCCCGCTTCCGGAGATGTGCTGCACAGTACGTATTTACAGAAATTGCCTGCTTGCATGTGCGCAGATGAAGGTGCACACACACAGACACGTATATATATATATGGGGATACAATCCACAATGATGTAAAAGCCTTATGTAGTTATATACAATGTATATAGCAGTTCTTTAGACGATATACCACATTTTAATGAACAAGACCACAGCTGATGATCGCAAGCTTTAATTTTCTGTACATAATATATGATATATACATTATAGATATATATAATATAATCTATACTATATATATACTATATATATATATTATTTATATATATATATATATAATATAGATGATATATATATAATAATTATATATAGATATATATATATATATATACTATATATATAAATATATATATATATATATATATAATATAATATTATGTATATATATATATATATCTATATATATATATATATATATATATACTATATATATATATATGTATAGATATATATATATGTATATATATATGTGGGATATATATATATATATATATATATATAGATATATATATATTATGTATATTTATTCAGATATATTCTTAAGTATATATATATATATCTATATATATATATATATATATATATATGTATATATATATATATATATATATATAATATATATATATATATATATATATATATGTATGTATATATATGTTATATATATATATGTATTTATATCTATATATCTCTATCTTATATCCTCATATATATATATCTCTCTTATATATATATATATATATCTATATATATATATATATATCTATATATATATATTTCTATTTATATTTTATATTATATTTCATTAAGCTACAAATGTCCTTTAGTATCCAAATTCCTCTACCTTGAATTTATTACATTTTTGTTCGTGTTAACCGATGGGAAATTTTTTAGCTGATAATAATTTCGTCCACTCGTCGATTCCAACCAGATCACAGAGGAGAAGTCACTGAAGTCCTGATTTCTCTTCTGTGCGCTGCTTCGAATCAGACCACCATGAATCCTTCTTTAGATAAAAATAAAACTATTTTTAATTTGACTTTTGTTTCCAATAGATAATGATCAGAATCACTCAACATTTCATCTATCAATAAGCTCTTACGAATGTTTTTTACTAGGCTCAGTGCTTTCTCAATGACGAAGCTTTCTTAGTATCCATTTCAAAACCCTAAGACTTTCTATGTACCTTTGTCTCTGAATTTGTTGCAAACTCAGTACAGGGTGGATTGTATCTGGAGACATCAGGATGGAGTTTTGAATAGGAAAATGTGCCTTGGTCAACGCACAAAAAGGCAAAGTGACAAGGACTGAAGGGATAAAGCTACCAGATGGGAATACCAATACTGTACTTTTGTTTTACTTAACAGATTGTTTGTTCATTCCCCTTATGCATTCAATGCAGACTACAAGTCCCAAACCCAGGCCTTTCGTGAAATGTTTTGAGTGCTTGTGGGTGGTTGTGCGTGTAGATACTACCGTAAGTTTGCAAAGATGGACTGAGGCCTAAAAAAAAAAAAGAAAAAAAAAGCAGTCTCACTCTCACTCACCCTCTCTTATTCAATCTGAATATGTATGTATATGTATATGTGTGTATGAATATTTCAAAGGAGCGAATTCTCTCCTCAGCCTTCCTCCTCTCGCTTCAATCTCCAGCGAATTTCAAGGACCATTAATCACAACGATCAATATCAAGTAGCAGTTTAATCGCCATCATCAGAAAACAGCAAAAGTCCATTCCCAGTGAGATGAAAAGCTATTGGCGCTCATCCTATCTCAGATTTATATCCTCACTATACGCGCCCCCCCCCCCCCCCCCCCAACCCCGGCCCCTCCCCCACTCACCATTCTCTCTCTCTCTCTCTCTCTCTCTCTCTCTCTCTCTCTCTCACACACACACAGACGCAGACGACACAAACACACAATGAGCAGAAATATTGTAAGCAATGGAAGCATAAAGGCAAGTGCGTAATATGTAGTTGTGTTTCAAATAAAAATAAAGCTTTCATTTTTTTGTGGGTTGGATAAACAATCTCTCTCTCTCTCTCTCTCTCTCTCTCTCTCTCTCTCTCTCTCTCTCTCTCTCTCGCATACACACAAAGCGCAGAAACCGACGGTATAAAGGTTAGTGCTTAAGATGTAGTTAGGTTTAAAAACAATAAAAAAGGACCTTTGTTTGGCATGAATAGACAATCACTGTATACTCTCTCTCTCTCTCTCTCTCTCGTACACACACGCTAAGCAGAACGCTGTGAAATGTGAAGCATACACAAAAGCGTAAATTTGTAGATTAAATCTTAAATAAAAAAAATCTGTGGCTTCAGTGTACAATCGCAGTATATATTAATACTCTCTCTCTCTCTCTCTCTCTCTCTCTCTCTCTCTCTCTACTCTCTCTCTCTTTTTTTGCTTTTCCTTTGCAGTTTTCATAATCCCGCAACATTTGCCTGCAATAGTTTCGTAAAATCCATTTGAACGTAATAAACAAATCGTAATCAGACAATTATTACAAAATAGATCTGATCGCATCGATGACATTCCTGAAGTGATTAACATTCTTAGTATTCAATCGCCCTTAGTTCTTATTTTATCAATAGATCGGCATGATAAAGGCTGCCACGTATATATATATGAATAAGAATATAAGTCTTTTCCTTTTTTTTGTAACGTAATATTGAACGTGACTGGGTAAACAATAAAAGCGATAATCTTTTAGAATGATCTGGAAATATGTATCATGAATGAAGAACACTTGAGAGAGAGAGAGAGAGAGAGAGAGGCTGAAGGAGACGAGACGAGAGACGAGAGAGAGGAGAGTTTTAATAACAAAGAGGAAAGTATTTCAAGAATGTTTAGAAAAATGTATGTATGACAATGAAAGAGGAACACTTGAGAGAGGAGAGAGAGAGAGAGAGAGAGAGAGAGAGAGAGAGAGAGAGAGAGATGGTTTATGCGAACGGAAAGAGTTTTAATAAGAAAAAAGGAGGAATATTTCAAAATGTTTAAGAAATATGTATGATGAAAGAGGAACACTTGAGAGAGAGACAGTGATGGTTTATGCGAACGAAAACGGTTGCAAGAACAAAGACGGAATAAATGGGAATAAATGAAAGGCCATTAAAACCATCTCAACAAAAGAACCGATATCCAGCAGCAGACAAGAAAGGATAAATGTAAGTTTACCCTCCGAGCCCCACCTACATTCGAAAAGATACAGACAGACAGACGGACAGACAAACAGTGCCATTAAACCCTGCAAACGATGCGAGCAAACATCATTCCCATTTGGACCTTGATGTGTGTGTGTGTGTGTGTGTGTGTGTGCGTGTGTGTATGTGTGTGTGTGCGTGAGCGGGTCTTCCCAGAAGCCTTAAGGGAGTAATGAGAGGTAGAGTCTAGGATCAACTATCAACTTCTTTTCAGGACTTTGTGAGGAAGTTTGGTGACTCGAGCCGGTAAATGGAAGCGAATAGTCGGCCAACTTTCTCAGTAAAGTGGTTTAATGCCTCCGAAAAGGAGAGCAATAAATGGCACAAGTTTCTATCTCCCCCTGATAAGTTCAGACTTTAAAAATATCATATTAGATTCGCTCCTATTAACTGCTTTCCATTGGCTGGGGATCCGCTCCTCCGGGCTCCGAGGTGAGGGTTTGGAGCCATCGCAGGATTTCGGGGATAATTCTGACGAGAGAGGGATTTTGACCCTTTAATTAATAAATGCTGGTTATTAGCAGGTAAAATCAATTCATACAAACATAAACTTAAGTAGTCACAGGATCGGGCGGAATATGCAAATTGGTTTAAATCAACGTAATACTTTACGAATTAGATCACAAAACAAAATTAAGCGAAACATTTGTCTTCGCGACTGAGGAAAGTCATTACCACAGCTGAACGTAGTATGTCGTTAACAAGAAATTTAAATGAATGTTGATCAGTAGTCATAACTAGGAGTACGTAGCTCTTGTAAAGGTATGCGAACGTTAATAATCGTGAAGGTTAGCAATTACCAGATGATAACATCATACAATAACAGATAGTATTATAACATCGTTAAAATCATCTGCAAATATTTTAACCTTAGTACGAAACTTGGCCACATATTTTCAACTTCGGCACCGTATATGCATTAGTTCTGAGAGG
The DNA here is from genome assembly GCF_015104395.2 of Macrobrachium nipponense. Taxonomy (NCBI): domain Eukaryota; kingdom Metazoa; phylum Arthropoda; class Malacostraca; order Decapoda; family Palaemonidae; genus Macrobrachium; species Macrobrachium nipponense. The sequence goes on along the minus strand of NC_087203.1, from coordinate 109,780,593 downwards.
CGCATTGCTGATAACCACAAACAAGACCGTGGAAATTGGGCATCTTTGCAGCAGAACCATTTTGTTGGAATAAATATCAGTACATCATCGGATGTGTGTGGAGGAAGTCGGAGATCTAACGCTGATCTGCAATGCCTGAACCAATCAAGTCTTCGCGATAAATATTATAGTTTCCATTATTCCATTATGCAAGAATGTATCCAGGGAGTAAATTGCTTATTCGGAAGATTCCGAAAGAACAAAGCTAGTAAGAGGTATAAGAAGTAGATTATTACGTATATAAAATAATACATATAAATGAACACAAAAAATTATGCTTGACTGTACAGATCGATGGCACCACGCATTATTTATTTATTTAATAATATTGATTAGAAGGTCGCAACCTGATAGGGGCAACTAAATGAAATACCTGAAATAGCACAGCAACCACAAAAGATCTGTACAGATACCTCAGCCATTCATTATAATACAACTGTGAGGAATTAACGTCGAGCGTCTCAAAGTAGCTAACAGACAGTCAAGCATATATGAATTCTTATCACATCACCGTCCTGATTCCTCCTCTGTCTGTCCGCTGGTTCGAATCCACGGGAGGACGAAATTATTGTGAACTAAAAAATTCCCCTTCCGTTAACATATATGAAAGCATATTAATTCCGAGGTAGAACGAATTGGATATCAAAGGACATTTGTAGCTTAATTCAAATATATATATATTTTTTATTATTCGGTATAATTTCAAAGAATGAAAGAGAAGTAAAATCCTCAGACTTCCGTTTTATACTGTTGACTTCTGCATGCTGTTTTATCATATAAAATTAATAAACCCATATACTAACAAAAGAGCAGCGATGCCGACAAATGTCATAGCAAAACAAAAATCTATTGTGCAGGGAATATGCGCCAAAAAAATTATATTTTGATAAAATAATATAATCTTTATTTGACGAAGCAACGGAAACCACCGCCATTGTTTTGACAGGACCAAATATGGATGGCAGATAGACAAACAGACCAGACAGACAGACAGAAAAATGACCTAAGGGAGAGAGAGACACACACACAGACGAGAAAGAGGAACCGTCCAACGACTATGATGACTTCCTCCGAAGGGGGAAAAAAAGGAGGGGGATTCAGGAAGGGAACCCAAAAAGGGCAAGAGGACATGCGTATTCATGATGCAGCGGGGACTTGATGATGATCCAGCCTCCTGCTGACGCGGCAGGGGGAAAGACGCCTTCCGAAGAGCGGATGTTTAGAAATGGAGGAGGAGGAGGAGGAGGAGGAGGAGGAGGAGGAGGAGGAGGAGGAGGAAAAGGAATAGGAGGAGGAGGAGGAGGAGGAATGCCAAAATACATTCTTCAGACTTAATGGAGAGGGCTTCTAGGTGGGTGCTACGACCAGATGGGGAAGGGGGGGGGGGGGTCGATCTCCCCTTTGCGAAACTCTCATTTCAGGAGAGAGAGAGAGAGAGAGAGAGAGAGAGAGGAATAAGGGATGCCATAGATGCCGGCCATTTTCTTGACGGAGAGATATTACGGGAGGAGATGCGCTAATAGCATTAATACGGCCGTATACGGGGCATGATTTGCATCCAGTGGACACGTGCAACGCACCGCGCGTGACTGGACAATCATCCTCCTCTCTCTCTCTCTCTCTCTCTCTCTCTCTTTTCAAAGGACCCGCCTGTGCAAATGTTCAATTTTGCGAATGATCGGGGAACTGCTATACATGACCAATGCCCCCGGCATATTGACATTCGTTCTTTTTGTGTTTCGGTCTTCCATGCAGAACGGACCGCTTCTACTTATTCCACCTCCTCTGTGTTTTCCCTAAGCTATGCAAATGAAAGCAAACCCTCAACTGCCGGTAAGCGGTGGGGCGGCGGTGGGGGGGCGATGCGGCTTGGCCGCGCGGTCGAGTTCACAGTAGATTTCCTTCGCGTGGGAAGAAATGTTAAATATCGGCCGCTTTTTATCGCACGGTATGACCGTGATGTCACTTCCAAAGAGAGAGAGAGAGAGAGAGAGAGAGAGAGAGAGAGAGAGAGAAAATATATACATTTGTATGTCCATATTACATCCTAGGACGGATGAACGTATAGGCCCTATGGCGAATATACATGTCTTTCAGCAGTTGAGAAACGTTACGTTCATAATTTGGTTTCGCTGGGTCAAGCACACACGTTGGATTTCTGTCAGTGTGCAATTTTAATACCTAAAATGTAAACATTCTCAGCAATATGCAGGCACATGCGGCCACAATGCCAATAGCTACGTCCAGTATTGTTTGTTTGTATGGTATTTTTACGTTGCAGGGAACCGGTGGTTATTCAGCAACGGGACCAACGGCTTTACGTGACTTCCGAACCACGTCGAGAGTGAACTTCTATCACCAGAAATATACACATTTCTGACGCCTCAATTGAATGCCCGAAAATCGAACTCGCGGCCACCGAGGTGGTAGGCCAGCACCAAGCCGACCACGCCACTGAGGTGACTACATCCAGTATTATAGAATACAATACTTGTAATATACAGCAGATAAGAACAAACATAAAACACGCGTATATCAAGAGCCATACGGATAACAGTTCTAGTAAAAACAAATTACTTGTGTCATCATGAACTTGTTAAATTTATAACAGTTAAATACATACACTAATGAGCCAACTATCTACCTAACCTTCCGTTCATTATAAATAATTTTCTCTATTCAAAATAAGGCTGGATTTTATCTTATTTTCATAATGAGCAACAAGACAGGAATTTTATATCAAAGGACGGACGACAAGTATATGTAATCACAGCCATTGGAAAGTAAATGTTATTTTTAGGTATATTTTAACAACGCTATTTCTTATGTGCAATATGATCTATATTAATTTCATTTTCCATTTCATTCTCTCCCTTATCTATCAGTTTAAATACTACAACAACCTCTCCTCTCTCTCTCTCTCTCTCTCTCTCCCATCTCTCTCTCTCTCCTCGTCTCTCTCTCTCTCTCTCTCCTCTCTCTCTCTCGGAGATGCCTTTCTTTCTTTAACATCCCCTCACTTCCCCTCGTTCCCTTCGGCGTGGAGTGATAAAGGGCGTCCTCGCGAGCTGAGAACCCTCGTAAAATCCTTCAAGTTCCTTTCAAAATTCATATCCTCGATTTAATGACTGTTTACCATCGCTCTTGTGTTTATACAGCAACGAAGAAGAAGAAGAAGAAGAAGAAGGAGGAGAAGAAGAAGAAGGAGAAGAAGCAGAAGAGGAAATAGGAAGGGAGGAGGGAAAGATGGAATAGTAATAAGATGACAGGAGGAGGAGGAGGAAGCTGACCCTCTGTCTCCATAGAAATGCTCTTCTTCTCAAATCTGACATAAGGAAGTTTGACCTTTTTTTATTTATTTATTATTATAAATTTTTTTTGCCTAAATGTTACTCATTGCTTATCACTTTATTTACGAATATCACTTGCAAAGGAAGATTTACAAGGCTCTACAACATTATTTTTTTATTCAAAAAAATTTTGTTTCTTTTTAAATAAAGACGCGAGCGTGTTCTTGTATATCTGATTCAAAAATGCCTTCTCTAATTATACCTGACAGAACGTAATGATATTATTCAAAGAACACACTAAATATAATTGTAATTTAAAAGAGATTATTGTCTGAAAAGATGGATTCTTGGTAGAGCCATTATTTTGGTTGAATGATGCAGCAGGGTATTTTAAGAAACCGAAGTAACACAAACACACAAATAAAAAGATATATTCGTGTTATCCAGGCAACTCTGAAGAAATGAGCACGCTCGCCCCTAGGAGCAAGTTATTGAGATCACCATTCATAAGCATCTAATTGAGCTGAATATAAAATTTAGGCCAAAGACCAAGCACTGGAAATTGACAGTAAAAGGTTTGAAAGGCGTAACAGGAGGAAAACCTCGCAGTTGTACTATGAATCAAGCGTTAGGAGAGGGTGGAACGTAAGATGAAGAAAGAGAATATGAAAGGAGGTACAGTATAAGGAACGAAATGGTTGCAGCTAGAGGAAGGGGTCCATAAGCATCAAAGAATGTCTCATACTAGACCAAATTGAAGCAATTTCAAAGGAGAGCTTAAAAGAGATCAATAAAAAGGGGGATCGATTAGCATCCGAAGAATGTCTCATTACAAAACGAGTGAAAAGTGATTTCAAAGGCAAAACTCAAGAAAAGTACAAAACATATTACTGGAACTTACAGTTCACGAGAGAGAGAGAGAGAGAGAGAGAGAGAGAGAGAGAGAGAGAGAGAGAGAGAGAGAGAGAGCAACCCCTGAATCTTAATGATAAGAACAGCAGTAGCCGGAGGTATAACATGTTACCTGCATGTTTAGTTTCTACTGGTAGGAAAGGTATTTACCCTAATAAAAGCGGTTTTTCTAAATATCCTCAGCTATTCCGAGAAGAGGTTTCAAGCAGCAAGACACGACACAATAAATCAGGTCGCATGGCCTGCCTTCATAAATAATTTCTCGCTGGTAACCCATTCACGTACTGACCAAACCCATTCTTTGAGCACGATCAGCTCGAAGTATACTATGAGAGAAGATTTTTCTCCGCTGATTTCCAATTCGGATTTGCAGGTTTTCTAAATGGAAAGTTTAATGAAGAAAATGACTAGAATCGTAAGGTGAGTGTTTGAAATATTTGGCAATTTCCCTTCTTCCTTTGGAAAATATACTTTGGAAGATATGATCAGCAAATTTTATAAATTAACGTATACTCTCTCTCTCTCTCTCTCTCTCTCTCTCTCTCTCTCTCGGTATATATATATATATATATATATATATATATATATATATATATATATATATATATATAATATATATATATTTTGTCTATATATATATAATATATATATATACTATCATATATATATATATATATATATATATATATATATATATATATATATATATATATATATATATATATATCGCGCGGAATATACTATAAGCGAGGCAGAGAGATAGGCTGATAATTTTTCACCACAAGAAATCAGAACCAAATAATAGTAATCACTCCTGGAATACATAAATTTAGAAAGATAACGAAATCCTACGCACAGATAATTACAACAAACTGAAATTAAGCAAATCCAAAGAGTATGGAGAATATGTTCTATGAGGTAGAAATAAAGAAAGGAGAAAACTGGAGAGAGAGATAAATCAGACAAGGAGTAAGACACAGACTGCGAATCCTTATCAAACGTCCAGAGATCCAGAGACATTAAAAATCATTTATGACTGGACGTGAGAGACTCTCTCCACTTCACGAAGCCTGGAGTAAACAGATTCATAAATTCCATTCGAGTGGTGGTACGGTGGTGGTGTTTCTCGAGAAACGGAAAAAGAGGTTAAATCTTAACAGAGCGAGAAACTGCTAAACTATCTCTTGCAGTTCTAATATGGCCGTTCCTACTTACAGTGCAGCTTTGATGAATGGGACGTGACTGAATTGAATATAGAATTGAATGTAGAATTCAGGCCAAAGATCAGCACCAGGCACTGGGTAATTGGGACGTGATTGAATTGAATATAGAATTGAATACACAATTTAAGCCAAAGACCAGACACCAGGCACTGAGACCTATGCGGTCATTCAGCGCAGACGCGAAAATGGACAGTAAAAGGTTTGAAAGGTGTAACAGGAAGAAAACCTCGCAACTTCACTATGAATCAACCGTTAGGAGAGGCCGGAAAGTAAGATGGAAGACAGAGAATATGAAAAGAGTTACAGTAAAAGGAATGAAAGAGGTTGCAGCTAGGAGCCGAAGGCACGCTGCAAAGAACCTTATGGGACGTGATGCTCTAGATGACGATCGACAAAAGTAGAACTATACTCTTGT